>NC_041392.1:703535501-703581672 GCF_002162155.2 Triticum dicoccoides | reverse complement strand
ATGATCAACAATTTTAGTAGAAGCAACTAGGAATTATCAACAAGATTCAATCAATATATGTACTCGGCCCCCCCCTCTATACTCGAATCCTGGCTCCGCCACTGCGTGGAGGTGGTGCTGCGCCACGACAAGCGGCCGACGTCCTTGGGCGGCAGCAGCACGAGTATCTTGTTGACGAGGATCTCCCCGGTCGGGTCGTCCAGCTCGATCCCGCTCTTCTCCTGCATCCTCGCCGGTGCTCCGGCCGGCGGGTCAGCTGAAACAAACGAACGCGTCAGTGCTGGACCAGATCGACCGGCTCGGAAGATCGACACGAGAGAGCAGGAACGTGTGCTCACCCGCGTAGCGCCTTGATGATACACGCGGTGCTCCGGCCGGCCAGGCGAGAAATTGACGCAGCCGGCGATCGATGATGGGCGGCCGACACGCCTGCGCCTGCGTGGTGCACGCCGCCTCGTTCCCAACATCGAATCCTCGCCGCTGGTTCCAGATCGCGCGGCCGTGGCGCAGCGCAAGGGTGCTGCGTGCGCCGCCGCTGTCCTTCGCTTCGCCCCTAAGCACGCCTGGGTCGGCATGTCCACGTGGAGGCCCCAGAGAGCGCCAGCAGAGCATATTCCCGAGCCCACGTGGCGCGTCTAGGTCCTGCAACCGGGACAGCACATCGGCGACTATGTAGTGTAGAGTACACGCACGCTTCTTCTCTTGTCCTCTGCCTCTCCTCTCTTCTTCCTCTCATTGTAACAGCGCAGGCACAAGAAGCTAGCTACCGAACCTCGAGCGGTGCACGGGCGGTGAGATGGAGGGGGACGGGAGGAAGGAGGGCGAGACACCGCCGGCGGTGGCGAGAGGGGCGGCGTCGTTCGGCGCTTCCGTGCAGGAGTGGGTGCAGCACATGAAGGCCAGCGTGGTGGGTGTGTGGCGGAAGGCGACGGCGAGGAGCGAGCAGGAGGCGGCGGAGGCCACCGACGAGGCCGAGGCTAAGAAGAAGCACCTCGCCGGCTGATCCAGGTCACCACGGCGCAGACTGCAGAGTAACCCACGGCGCAGACTGTAGAGCTGTTTACCTGTGATGTACTCCCTCCGTAAACTAATATAAGAGCGTTTAGATCATTACTTTAGTGATCTAAATGCTCTTATATTAGTTTACAGAGGGAGTACTAGTTTTTTGTTTTTAAAACGGAGTGATGTACTAGTTTTAACATGTGTATCTGAAACTGCATCCCGTATGTATTGACTATTTCAGAAAATACCTAGGCTGATAGGCTGATAACACTGGATCTATTTCAGAAATAAACAACAGAACAGATCATGGTTTGCATCTTGGCCGGAAGCTTTCCATGGCCTTCACTGGGTTTTCTGATCTGATCTCCCATGATGTATTTGTGTTTTTCCAGCAATACCTGAGATAAGCTGCACTGGATGAACCTGTCGATCGAGCGAAAATGATCTGAAGTCAAATTCCATGAATGCTCGATGCAGAAGTTTCAGAGATCACCTCTAAAATCATTTAGGATACCCAGGAAGGCGGTATTCTACAACAATGCAAGATATCAGTACCAGATATCTCACAAGTAATCCAACAATTTATTCGATACTGAATTTTGGCATGGATACAGAACACAACACAACCATCCCGCGCGGGATAAATCAGTTGAGAATCGTCTAAACCTACACTTCACTTTCATGGAATGTTACAACACTCTACATGCCTTTATAGATTACTGGTGAGCAAAGTCTTCTTGGAATAGCTATTGGCGAGTGCATGCTGCAACTACTAAAAAAGAACAGATTCTGCACAACATATGCACAAGTAAACCTGAGCCCTGACATCTAAAACAACTAAATAAATTCCAAAGCAGAGTCAGTTTAGAACCTGTGCTGTGTAACATTTTACAGGGTCATGTTGCATGTAATGCACAAACAAAAGGTGGAACAAGCTTACTTACTACTCCCTCCAAAGGTGTACTAAAGTTGAGACACTTATTTTGGAACGAATGGAGTATCTGTCTAGCTAGGTACATTCTGAGCAAGCACAAGCTAGTAGGGCAGATACCAGTCTAGATTATTTCAGAAGATACCCAGGCTGCAACACTACAGATCTATTTTGGAGTACAGATTATGACAATCCAGAATTCAAACTGGACCAGGTAGAACAGCTGAGAAGTGACACTGGGACTCTCGCCTAACAGAATTAGACGGCAGAACCAGAGATCATGGACTGATTCATGGATGCAAGATTGCCATGGCGTTCACTGGGTTTCTGACCTACCATGATTTATAGGCAACACCTGAGCTATGCTCCTGTGGACAAATCTGTCGACAGCGTATCCAACAAAAATGATTTGAAGTCGCAAAATCCCATTAATAATCAAAAGGGGGCAGCCCCAGTGCATGTAGCTCCTGCTTGCGCAGGGTCTGGGGAAGGGTCCGACCATTTTGGGTCTATTGTACGCAGCCTTTCCCTACATTTCTGTAAGAGGCTGTTTCCAAGACGTGAACCCGTGACCTCATGGTCACAAGGCAGCAGCTTTACCACTGCGCCAAGGCTCCCCTTCAAAATCCCATTAATAATCACTTCTAAAATAATTTATAGTAGTACCTCGGGAGGCCATATTCTACAATCTACTTCAATGCAAAATTTCACTACCAGTACCCCACAAGTAAACATTTTATTTGATAAGGCTTTTGGCATGAATATGGATCACAACCTTCCCGAAAGCTAAATCAGCCAAGGATCATCGAAACCTACATCTCATTTTCATGAATTTTACACCTACATCTCATTTTCATGAATTTTACAACTTTCAGGAGTGTCTTCACTGGTATTTCATATCTGCCATTCTCTCTGCATCATAATGCTTGAATACCCTACATGCATCTGGTGTCTCAGCTGTTCTAGTTCTACACTTCTACCTGGTCTATTTGGGGTACACATCCGGAATTCAAGCTGGACCAGGTAGAACAGCTGAGCAATGCTGAGACACTAGAACTCTTGCCTAACAGAAATAACAGCAGGACCATAGCATGGGTGGCCGTATCAAACCCAGGAAGTGGGCCTTGATTTACTGCGTTCCTCCAGCAACACCTACACTAAGTTGCTGTCGACGAACCTGTCGAGAGAGCATATCCAGCAAAAATGGTCTAAAGTCGCGAATTCCATGATTACTCGGTGCAGATGTTTCAAATATCACCTCCAAAATAATTTATGGTGCTCGGGAAGGCCATATTCCACATCAATGCAAACTTTCAGTACCAAATATCACGCAAGTAAAATTTTATTTGATACTGAATTTTGGCATGGATATGGATCACAACCTTCACAGACTCAATAAATCAAGCTAAGGATCATCAAAACCCACACCTCATGTAAATGGATTTTACAACTTTAGGAACATGTTTGCCTGGTATTTCATATCTGCCATTTTCTCTCTTCATTAAGATGCTTGGATAGTCTATGTGCCTCTAATCTCTATATATTGCTGGTTGTACACTCTTTTCAAAACTGCTATTAGTGAGTGCATGCTACAACTACTCGAACGAACAAATTTTCACACAACCTATGCAAAAGTAAACCTGCAGACACCTAAAAGACCTAAGTAAAATACAAACTAGAGTCAGGTTAGCACCCAGAGAAACCCTACTCGTCACCAGCTCAACCCATCTCACCTCAGCACATTACATATAAACAAACAGAGGACGACAATAAAAACTGGATACAAGTACCACAGAGGCAGCTAAGGTATAGTTCAAAGTGGGGCATTCTACATAAAAAACATAATCTCCATGTCAAAGACGTGTCCAAAGAGTAACAATAACACATACTTCTAGGGAGCAGTGCTTCTCATGGAAAGTTGCTTAGACACTAGTAATCAAGTTAGATACCTTAGAAGCCATGTATTGCACTGGATTCATAGACTTGTAAGATTCCTACCTTGATTACCAGTATCTAAGAAACTTAACAAGAAAACATTGCCCATATGCATTATTGTTACCCTATAAACTACTCCATCCGTAAAGATATATAAGAGCGTTTAGATCACTAAAGTAGTAATCTAAATGCTCTTATATTTCTTTACAGAGGGAGTACATGTGGATGGTAAGAGAGAACCCCACATCTGATGATGAAACTGAGCTAAGCATACTTCCACGATAAGATCATGTCCAACGAAAGGGTAGAAGCAAGAAGCTTGGGCAAAGAGCAGGTATACTGTTACTCCTCCTTTGGCACGACTTGTCACACATCATTTGTCATGTCTGTGCTTTCCTTCTTTGTTTCAACTGGAGTTTCCCCAGGGTTATTTTCATGTACTTCGGTAGCCATGGTTATACTTTCTACTTCACTGGCGATGCTTCTGATTTCTTTCCCAGCTGGAGTTTCTACAAGGCTACTTTCATCTACACCACTGGTCATATTTATGTCGCCTTCAATTACCGCTGGAATTTCTACTTCGGCGGCAATGCTTTTGATTTCTTTCCTGGCTGAATTTTCTACAGGGCTACTTTCATCTACTTCACTGGTCATATTTATGTCGCCTGCAATTACCGCTGGAATTTCAGTAGAGTCGTTTGTATTTACCCGACTTCCACAAGAAGGCAAACCTTCCTTAGTATCGGTATTTGTCCTCACAGCCTTTATCGATGTCCAAACCTTGTTTAATTTACTGTGCTTCTTGCTCCGCAGATGGCCAGCCATGATGACATTGCTATCACACCTGACTCTGCAGCAATCACACCACAGATAGTTGTTCTTCTGAACAACTTCATGCATTTCACCGTCTACTAGCATGTGTACTTTCTTAGGTGCATCACAAGGATCTGTGCTGTTCTTATTCCCAGTGGTCGTCTGCGAGCAGTTTTTGTCATCTTTGATTGCCTTGCTAGCGCCACACAGGGCCAACTTGGCCTTATGTTTTCTTCCTCCGAGATGCTCATTTAGACCAGCTTCACATGTTGCACTAACCTGGCATAGAGCACAGCTCCAGTCCTTGGCTAGTTTCAGTACTTTCTTTGGTACAGTAGCTGCAGCATTGGCATCTGTTTTCCTCTTCAGCCTTGGAACCTTCAATTTTGGCGAAAGATTCTGAGATGAACATTCAATGCAATAGTTAATCAGGTGTGCATATCTAACAACATCCTGCAGCTCTAGAATAATAGCATGTTATGAGTATTCAGATGTTTGCAAGTTGAAACTATGTCTCATGACTGAATGTATCTCTGATCTGAGCCTTGATGTGCCCAGTAAGCAATATCACCAGCAAAAATAACTTCATAACTTCCACCAAACAGTTCTGACAAGAATCAGTATGTTCACCTGTCAGTCTGTCACCCTTTTTTCTACAAAAGGAATACTATTTTTGCCACACAAGTTCACACCGTCTGCCTAAATCAAATATTTTAGTTGATCATTACGGTTATCTGGAAGGGGAATATTCTGTCTAGATCATAGAATTGTCCCGGTATAGTCCAACAAGATTTGATATTCCATTGAACTAAGCAAAGAAATATTTCCTCTAGATATCAAGAATTGCCGACTTACGCATGACTTGAAATATCTTCTACTTCCTCTGTATCTAAATATAAGACGTTTTTGCAGTTCAATTTGAACTGAAAAAACGACTTATACTTTAGATACAAAGGGAACAAGAATTTGCTGCTGAAGTTAAATCTAATAGGACAAGTGAAATAAACATAAAATGTACAGACAGTGTGCAGAACTCTGAAATGACATCACAGAAATACAGAAGGAATTTCTGAGGCAGGTGACAGTTTTTCTATGCCGAATCTGGAAAGCATCTTCAGAAGAGATAGTGTTCGTGAATCGTGACTCTACAGAAGGTGCTACGATGCCGAATCTGGAAAAGAACTTCAGGTGTAGTACTACGATGATAATGACTTTGCCTGAAGAATCTGAGAAAGATTTGTGCCCACATACCTCAGGTGTCCCGGAGGGCTCGATCTCAACCAGCTTGAGCTTATGCTTCGGCTTCTGCGGCGGCAGAGACCACCTCCCCTTCTCACAGGGGAACGGCATCCTTTCCCCAAATCCGGCGTGCCGGCGAGGCCTAAACCCCTGCCAGGCACCAAACTCGTCGAAAGGCACCGGCGGCGGCGGCGCGTACGGGGGCGGGCGCATCGGCATCGGCATCGGCGCGTGCGGCGGCGGCATGAAGCAGCCGGGGGCGAGGAACGGGTCGGGCCCCCAGCCCCCGTGGAGGCCGCGGGCGAAGGCGAGGTCGCCCTTGGCCTCGAACTCGCGGCGCACCTCATCCTCGACGAGCCGCCGCCTCACCTCCTCGCGAATGAGGTGCTCCCGCCGCGCCGCCTCCCAGTCGAGCGGCGGCCGCGGCGAAGGCGAAGGCGAAGGCCCTGCTGCGCGGAGGGGCGGAGAGCGTCAGGGATTCGGGCGCTCCGGGGAGTGAAGTCGGACGCTCTGTTCCGGCGGTGCTTACCTTGCGTGCCCGAAGCAACGGCACCGGCGTAGCCGTCGCGGGGGTGGGAGAACCGCGCCGGCGGGGAGCTGGAGGGCGCGGGTGGGGAGGAGCCGGGTGGTCCGCGGTCCCCGGCGCGGAAGCGGAACTCCATGGACCGCCGCGGCGGGAGTGCCGAGGTGGGGTAGATCCAGCGGCGAGCGATCGGAGCGGCGGCGGCGGTGCAGTGCAGTGCAGAATGCAGAGCAACAGTCGGCTTCGTCCGGCGTGCTGCGGGGGTTTCCAGACTATCTCGTTGGGTTCCTCTGAAATCGGGCCCAACCGACCGGCCCAAGTATCCTTGAGGCGTCTTTGGAGGCGTCGTTGAGGTGTGCTTCCCCTCCCCTGACATTTAGAATTTGGTTGTTATTTCCGGGCGAAAGCCTAGATTCGATTCTGAATTGACGATGGCGACGTCGTTTCTCAATTCGGAGCATTATGTACGCGGTAAGATTTGGAGGTCTTGGGTTGCATTCCTTTGATGCTCATTGTTGTGGAGGTCGTGTGTTGCATTCCTTTAATGCTCGTTGTTGTCCTAGGTCGATCTTTTGGGGTGTTGCATTCCTTTAATGCTCGTTGTTGTCCTAGGTCGATCTTTTGAGGTGTTGTTTATGTTGTCACTTATGTGTCCAATACGATGCCTTTGTCAAGTCCTCCATCTACTCATCAATCTCTTTTAGGCATTCATGGATGGATGAGTTTCAATTGTCTTCAGAGGGGACCGGTGTTGGTCGTGACATGCTTTGTCTTTCTAACTTAGGCTACACCCTTTATGTTGTGGTTGTAAATTCTAATGTATGTGGTGGCTAGTTGAGTTTGTACTACGTCAGTCTTCTTGGAATTTCCCGCCTTCTATAAAAAAATATGATACGCCTAGGCGTATTCTCAAAAAAACGTAGTCACACAATTCCATGAATACTATGCAGAAGTTACGAATACCACTTCAATTTGCAGTACTTGGGCATACCATATTCCACATTATCAACATATAAAATTTACAAGCAAAATATCTCACAAATAACATTGTATTTGAATCTCAAACTTGGCATGGATTTCATTGTATAGACTACATACGGAGCAAAATAAGTGAACCTATACTCTAAAAGGCATATCTATATACATCCAAATATAGTCTATAGTGAAATCTCTAAAAGGACTTATATTTAGGAACAGAGATAGTAGAACACAACCGTCCCGAGCAGTATAAATGAATTGAGAATCATCGAGACCTACACATTTTTCATGGAATGCTACAGCCATATGAGCATTTTCACCTGATATTTCATATCTGTCATTTCTCTCTTCATCAGGATGCTTGTATGCTCTATATGCCTCTATAGATTACTGGTGCGCGCACTACTTTTGGAACAGCTATTGCTGAGTACATGCTGCAACTACCACTAGGAAATTACAACTTCAGCACAACATATGCTGAAGCAAACTTTAGCACTGACACCTAAAACAAGTAAATAAATTCCAAACTTGAGTCAGTTTATCACCTATTTTGTGTAACATTAAAAGGTCACAATGTGGTCGGTGTTCATGTCACATGTAATGCACAGACAAGAGGTGTAACGAGCTACTCCCTCTGTCCGGAAATACTTGTCGGAGAAATGGAGTCCGTCCGGAAATACTTGTCGAAGAAATGGAGTCCGTCCGGAAATACTTGTCGGAGAAATGGATGTATCTAGACGTATTTTAGTTCTAGATACATTCATTTCCATCCATTTCTACGACAAGTAATTCCGGACGGAGGGAGTACTTACTTACTATCTGTCTAGCTAGGTATGTTCTTAGTAAACACAAGCTAGTAGGGCAGACATCAGTATAGATTATTTCAGAAGATATAACACCAGATCTATATGAGATACAAATTATAACAATCCAGAATTCAAACTCGAGAAGGTACAACAGCTGAGCAATGCGAGAGACATTGGAACTCGGGCCTAACAGAAATAAACAGCAGGACCACAGGACATGGATTGCTTCTTGGCTGCAAGCTTGCCATGATGTTCACTGAGTTTTCTGATCTCCCATGATTTGTTGGGTTTCTCCCAGCAACACCTGAGATAAGCTGCTGTGGACGAAACTTTCAAGGGTATATATATCCAGCAAAAAACTGTCTAAACTCACAAATTCCATGAATACTCGGGGCAGAAGTTTCAAAGATCATCTCTAAAATAATTTAAAATACCAAGGAAGGCCATATTCTACATTAATGCCAAATTTCAGTACCAAACATTAATTCAAAATTTCAGTACCAAAATTTGACGTTGAAATTTGGCATGCATACATATCACAACCTTCCCGAGCACTATAAATCAGTCAAGAATCGTCGGAACCTACACCTCATTATCATGGAATTTGCAGCTTTAGAAGCATTTTTGCCTGATATTTCATATATGCCGGTTTCTGTCTTCATCAGGATGCTTGGATAATATATATGCATCTTACAACTATATATTAATGCTGACCAGTCTTTCTGAAACAGCTATTGATGAGTATGTGCTGCAACTAATCAACGAACAACTTTACACACAACATATGCAAAAGCAAACCTGAGCCACACCTAAAAGACCTAAATAAATTACAAACGAGTCAGGTTAGCACTCAGGGAAACCCTACTCATCACCAGCTCAACCCATCCCACCTACTCACTTTAACATAAACAGAGGGCGACAATCAAAACTGGCTAGAAGTACCACAGAAGCAGCTTAGGCAAAGTTCAAACTGGGCATTCTACATATACAAGTCATCTCCATGTGAAAGAAATGTCCAGGGAGTAACAAAACACATACTTCTAGGGAGCAATGTTTCTCTTGCAAAGTTGCTTAGACATTAGCAATTAAGTTATATACCTTATAAGCTATCTGTTCAACTGGATTCGTAGGATTGCAAGATTCCTACCTTGATTACCAGTAGAAACTTAGCAAGAAAACATTGCCCATATGGTGGCCATTCTTTGTATTTCTTTCTGGACTGGATTTTCTACAGGCCCACTTTCATCTACTGCGGTGGTCATATTTATGTCGCCTTCAATTGCCGCTGGAATTTCAGTAGAGCCGTTTGTATTTACCTGATTTCCACAAGAAGAAGGCAAATTTGCCTTAGTACCAGTATTTGTCCTCACAGCCTTTATGGTGGCCATTCTTGTGATTTCTTTCCGGACTGGATTTTCTACAGGGCCGCTTTCATGTACTGCGGTGGTCATATTTATGTCGCCTTCAATTACCACTGGAATTTCAATAGAGCCGTTTGTATTTACCCGACTTCCACAAGAAGGCAAACTTTCCTTAGTATCAGTATTTGTCCTCACAGCCTTTATGGTGGCCATTTTTGTCATTTCTTTCCGGACTGGATTTTCTACAGGGCCGCTTTCATCTACCGTGGTGGTCATATTTATGCCGCCTTCAATTACCGCTGGAATTTCAGTAGAGCCATTTGTATTTACCTGACTTCCACAAGAAGGCAAACCTTCCGTAGTATTGGTATTTGTCCTCACAGCCTTTATCGATGAACAAACCTTGGTTAATTTACTCTGCTTCTTGCACCGCAGATGGCAAGCCATGGTGGCATAGTTATCACAACTGACTCTGCAGTGATCACACCACAGGTATTTGTCCTTCCGAACAACTTCATGCATTGCACCGTCTACTGGCATGCATATTTTCATTTTCTTAGGTGCATCACAAGGATCTGTGTTGTTCTCATTCCCAGTGGTCGTCTGCAAGCAGTTTTTGCCATCTTTGATTGTTTTGCTGACGCCACACTGTGCCAACTTTGCCTTATGCTTTGTTCCTCCAAGCATGCATATTTTCTTAGGTGCGTCACAAGGATCTGTGCTGTTCTCATTCCCAGTGGTCGTCTGCGAGCAGTTTTTGCCATCTTTGATCGTCTTGCTGACGCCACGCTGTGCCAACTTTGCCTTATGCTTTCTTCCTCCAAGATGCTCATTTAGAGCAGCTTCACATGGTGCACTAACCTGGCATAGTGCACAGCTCCAGTCCTTGGTTAATTTCTGTACTTTCTTTGGCACAGTAGTTGCAGCATTTGCATCTGCTTTCCTCTTCACTGTTGGAACCTTTGGATTTGATGAAAGAGCCTGAGATGAACATTCAATGCAATAGTTAATCAGGTGTGCATATGTAACATCCCGTAGCTCTAGAATAATAGCATGTTATATGGTTATTCGGATGATTGCAAGTTGAAACTATGTCTCATGATCGAATGTATCTCTCTACAGCTACCGATACCAATCAAATAAATGCATGGAGACAAGTAGAATCAATGGGAAATCATCAGCATCCTTTCAAACTCTAACTCTGATCTGAGCCTTGATGTACCCAGTAAGCAATATTACCAACAAAAATAACCTCATAACTTTCACCAAACAGTGGTGACAAGAATCAGTCCGTTCACCTGTCACCCTTTTGCTACAAAAGGAATACACTCTTCAGATTACTGGTGCGCGCACTGTTTTTAAACAGCTATTGGTGAGTACATGCTGCAACTACTAAGAAAGAACAACTTTTCAGCACAACATATGCAGAAGCAAACCTGAGCGCGGACACTTAAAACAACTAAATAAATTCCAAACTTGAGTCAGTTTATCACCTATTTTGTGTAACATTCACAAGGTCACAGTGTGGCCGTTGTTCATGTCGCATGTAATGCACAGACAAGAGGTTTAACGGGCTACTTACTATCTGTCTAGCTAGGTACATTCTGAACAAACGCAAGCTAGAAGGGCAGCCATCAGTATAAATTATTTCAGAAGATACGGGAACCCAGGCTATATATAACACCCGATTTATCTGGGGTACAAATTATAACAATCCGGAATTGAAACTAGACAAGGTAGAACAGCTGAGCAATGCAGAGACATTGCAACTCTGGCCTAACAGAAATAAACAGTGGGGCCACAGAACATGGATTGCTTCTTGGCTGCAAGCTTGCCATGGTGTTCACTGCGTTTTCTGATCTCCCATGATTTGTTGTGTTTCTCCCAGCGACACCTGAGATAAGCTGCTGTGGACGATACTATCGAGGGCATATCCAGCAAAAAACTTTCTAAAGTCACAAACTCCACGAATATACTCGGGGCAGAAGTTTCAAGACCATCATTTATGTTACCCAGGAAGGCCATATTCTACATTAATCCAAAATGTCAGTACCAAATATCTTGCCAGTAACATTGTATTTGACGCTGAGATTTGGCATGCATACAGATCACAACCTTCCCGAGCACTATAAGTCAGTCAAGAAACGTCAGAACCTACACCTCATTTTTCATGGGATTTACAGCTCTAGAAGCATTTTTGCCTGATATTCTCATCAGGATGCTTGGATAATATATATCCTCTAATCACTATATCACCAGTGACTGCACTCTTTCTGAAACAGCTACTGATGAGTACATGCTGCAACTACTCAAACGAGCAGCTTTCCACACAACATATGCAAATGTAAATCCTGAGCCACACCTAAAAGACCTAAATAAATTACGAACTGGAGTCGGGCTAGCACTCAGGGAAACCCTACTCATCACCAGCTCAACTCATCCCACCTACTTCACATTAATGTAAACAGAGGGTGACAATCAAAACTCGCTAGAAGGACCACACAAGCAGCTTAGGCAAAGTTGAAACTGGGTATTCTACATAATTAACTCATCTCCACGTGAAAGACATGTCCAGGGAGTAACAAGAATACATACTTCTAGGGAGCAATGTTTCTCTTGCAAAGTTGCTTAGACACTAGTAATCAAGAGATATAAGAGCGTTTAGATCACTACTTTAGTTATCTAAACGCTCTTATATTTCTTTACAGAGGGAGTACCTTATAAGAGATCTATTGAACTGGATTCGAAGACTTATAAGATTCCTACCTTGATTACCAATATCAAAGAAACTTAACAAGAAAACATTTCGTCTACTTCGATGGTCATATTTATGTCGCCTTCAATTACCGCTGGAATTTCAGTAGGGACGTTTGTATTTACCTGACTTCCAGAAGAAGGCAAACCTTCCTTAGTATCGGTATTTGTCCTCTCAGCCTTTATCGATGTCCAAACATTGTTTAATTTACCTTGCTTCTTGCTCGTCGGATGGATTTGTTTCTTAGTATCGGTATTTGCCCTCACAGCCTTTATTGATGTCCAACCATCGTTTAATTTACTGTGCTTCTTGCTCCGCGGATGGATTTCTTTCTGGACTGGATTTTCTACAGGGCCGCTTTCATCTACTCCGGTGGTCATATTTAGGTCGCCTTCAATTACCACTGGAATTTCAGTAGGGCTGTTTGTATTTACCTTACTTCCACAAGAAGGCAAACCTTCCTTAGTATTGGTATTTGTCCTCACAGCCTTTATCGATGTCCAAACCTTGTTTAACTTTCTGTGCTTCTTGCTCCGCAGATGGCCAGCCATGATGACTTTACTATGACACCTGACTCTGCAGCGATCACACCACAGATTGTCGTTCTTCCGAACAACTTCATGCATTTCACCATCTACTAGCATGCATATTTTCTTAGGTGCATCACAAGGATCTGTGTTGTTCTCATTCCCAGTGGTCGTCTGCAAGCAGTTTTTGTCATCTTTGATCGCCTTGCTGACGCCACATTGTGCCAACTTCGCCTTATGTTTTCTTCCTCCAAGATCCTCATTTACACCAGCTTCACATGTTGCACTGTCTACTAGCATGCATATTTTCTTAGGTGCATCACAAGGATCTGTGTTGCTCTCATTCCCAGTGGTCGTCTGCAAGCAGTTTTTGTCATCTTTGATCGCCTTGCTGACGCCACATTGTGCCAACTTCGCCTTATGTTTTGTTCCTCCAAGATGCTCATTTAGACCAGCTTCAGATGGTGCACTAACCTGGCATAGTGCACAGCTCCAGTCCTCGGCTTGTTTCTGTACTTTGTTTGGGACAGTAGTTGCAGCACTCTCATCTGCTTTCCTCTTCATCATTGGAACCTTCGGTGAAAGAGCCTGAGATTAAGATTCAACGCAATAGTTAATGAGGTGTGCATATGTAACATCTTGTAGCTCTAAAATAATAGCATGTTATGATTATTCAGATGGTTGCAAGTCGAAACTATGTCTCATGATTGAAAGTATCCCTCTACAGCTAAAGATACCAAGCAAATAAATGCATGGAGACAAGTAGAATCAATGGGAAATCAACAGCATCCTTTCAAACTCTGACTCTGATCTGAGCCTTGATGTACCCAGTAAGCAATATTAGCACCAGAAATAACCTCATAACTTTCACCAAACAGTGGTGACAAGAATCAGTCTGTTCACCTGTCACCCTTTTTCTACAAAAAGGAATACTCTCTTTTCCACTCAAGTTCAGACCATATGACTGAATCATACTCCCTCCGTTCGACTTTGATCTTACAGTTCGATCCCTCCTGACCATGATCTCCCTCTCACCCTCTTCCATTTCCGAGGTGCCACCGGCGCAAGTATCAAGCCAGACCTGAAGAACACCCTTAACAACAGACGCCAGCTGACCATGCACTATCTCCTCCAAGAGAAGCGACGACTGCAGTGAAGCGACGACTGCAGCATGAAATCGATCTGTAGACAAGAAAGAACACTTGAACTGTAATTGGTGTTCCTTGCTGCTGTTATATGATCACAAGGAGCAAGCAAAGTAAAGCAAGTTTTTATAAGTGAGTCAGTTTTCATGATTCCACTGCTACAATCACCGACTTGCAATAACTACACTACTTAGAGCATCTCCAACAGCCGTGCTACGCGCCGCACGCGAAAAAACTACTTTGCCACGCGCCCTTCGCCTGGTTTTGCACGGCCGGCAGCGCTGGCTCCAACAACCGCGCTAAAATGCAGCGCGCGCGCCGCTCCAGCAGCGCGCAAAAAATGCAGCGTGCGCGACTCGCCGGGGCATTGCATATGTTGCATTTTGGACATAAAATGAATTTGAAACCTTCAAAATGCAATGAACATGACATATAAATTTCACACAAACAAGTTGATGAATAAAAGTTCATGCCCACAAGTTCATCCAACCAAGTTCAAAATGCAAACCAAGTTCATGACACAAACGAAAGACACATCAAGCCTCGTCCTCATCTTCGGAAGACGATTCTTCCTCCTCCGAAGATGATTTTAGTTGACGCGCAAACGGATGTTTCCAGCTAACCATCCTCTCGTCCGATCCTTCAATTCTACTCTCTGTTCGATTGGTGTCTTGTCATCACAGAGCAAATTTCTACCGATTCTAGTTGAGCCGTGGTGAATTCTATTCTGTGAATGATATCTCTAGCTAAGAACAGCCGCTACTTGTTGCTCGCGAGAGAAAACGGATGTATTCTATTCTGTGACGAGAGGAAGTACCGGGGAGTCAGGCGCGCCAAGGGCGGTCCCGTCGCCGTTGCTGAACTCGGCGACGTCGGCGGGCACGGCCGAGGGCAGCAGCCGGTCGCCCAGCCGCGCCACCGCCTCCTCCGCCACGGCCCGCGCCACCTCCCGGTGCGCCACGGACGGCATGCCCGCCGACGCGCGCAGGGCGCTCGACGTTTTGCCCCTGAGCGGAGAAGCCGGAGCGCGCCGCGAGGGAGACGGGAGACGGCAGGGATCGCCGCCGCGGAGACGGAGGCACGGGCGGGCGCTGGCGGCGCGCGGAGGCCGTGATCTGGCCGGAGCAGCATGGCAAGCGACAGCGACGAGGTGTGAAATAAGTTGGCAGAGTTGTGCGGTCTCCAGCCACTGGATGGGCAGAGAAAGAAGGTGGGGCAGAGTTAATGCCAGCGAGTCACTGCGTCTCCGTGGAGTAACCGGGCCGTGCTATCAGGAAGGATAACGTCTCCTCGAGTCCTCGTAGCCGAGGCGCTCCGTCCTCTGCTCTTCCTCGACGGGAGTGAGGCCGGCCACCGGCGACCGGGCGGCCATGGCGGCGGCGCTCCTCTCCCCGGCTTCCCCCCTCCCTCGCTCCTCCTCCTCTGCGGTCCACCCCAGGTACGTACGCGTCATTCCATCCACACACATGTGTACTGATCCCCTTGTTCCGCGCCCGACATAGTTCTTGTTCTGCGTGCTGATTCTTGGGAGCTCTGTAGGAGCAAGGGCGCGGCTGGCGCAGCAGGGTGCGCTCCGCCGTCCAGGAGGAGGGCGGTCTCGTGCTCGTGCGCGCCCGATTCGTGGAGCCGCGGGCTGGAGAGGAGGCAGCTCGTGCTGTCCGGCCTCGTCTCCTCCTTTGCGATTGTTCTCCCGATTACAGGTGGGCATACTCAGTTACTCACTCACGACGATCTCTCCTGAGTTGTAGATTCCCTTGTCCTCCGATTTACTCGTGGGCTGTGGATGGCATTGTGAGCGTCTCCACATTCTGATGATGGTTTGTGATACTGTTCTTCCTTTCTGATGTGAAAATGCTTTGGTCATGTATGCTGATCCAGTGGCAGAATCGTGCGCTGCTGCTACCGAGGTGGACGACGATGGCGTGAAGATGGCCATGCTGGTAGATGAGACCAACGCCTACTCTTTCCTTTACCCGGTTCAGCTGCCAGGGAAGAAAACCTCCTTCAGATGGTATTTTTTTCAGTCCCCTGTCTGAAGCTTCCTATGAAACATGCCCTGCTTACATACATGGTCTGCTGCCTTCTTCACGAGCATAGGGCAAAACTTACTGATGCTCTGTTTTCCAGGGTAGAGTCCAGGAAATCGGAGCGATATTCCTCTGCGGCGCCACTATCTCGTGAGTAGCCCCCGGTATAGCAATGGCACATTTTTCAGAGTCTTCCTGTGTGTGTTCGAGAGGGAGGCGAACCTGACAAACTCTTTGCAGCTGATGCACGGCAACGCATCGTATCGGAGCGCCTCGACATGATCAACAATGCCGTCATCTCTGTCTCGGTAATTCCTAAAATACTATCTGGTACTAATAGATGCCCAAATTTGCTATGTGCAACAGATACTGTCACCAATTTGGTCGATGGTTTAGTGCAAGTTGATGATGTTCAAACAGATTGTGTACATGGCCTCGTGTCAGTTGAGCTCCCAAAAGTAGAATAAAATGAGCATTAATGCAACATACTGATGCTCATCCATTTTCCGGTTCAGATTGGGCCACCAAGCTCACGCTTTCTACCTTCGAAAGACAAGACCACTTGGGCTGCAAAAAATGTCGCTGATTGCGTTTTGTCTGACAAATCTTCATTGGTAATTATTTCTTGTTTTTATGTAAATGAAAATGGTCTCTTTCTTTTTGTCAAGAGCAATCACGTACCATATTAATTTCAGAGGAACTTTTTTCTAGTTAACTTATCGTGCTTTTCACATATTTGGTATATCTAAATAGCAAAGTTCAACCAAAAGGATTGCCAGTTTATATACTTAGACATGCACCTTTCGTCAAATGTATATTCTATGATACCCTACATCCGTTTGCAGAAGGTAACAACAAGCCAGCGAATGGCGGAGAGTTCTGTCCTTGATGCACACACAGAAGATGTAAGCTCTGGCTACTTTTGTCGGTGACCTCATGATGATTGTAGTCATCTTTTATCTTCTGGAGTTGACATGCATCTGGCACATACTAACATTTATTTTTAGGTTGATGGAGAGCCATACTGGTACTATGAATACATTGTTCGGAAATCACCAACAAAATCGGTAAGCTTTCTCTTACCTTATTTTATAGGAATCTGCCACCTATATATTTGATAACAAAACATACATCTACAAAAATAAGGGACAATTTTTTGCATCATAATAGAAAAATAAGGGACACAATTTTGCATCATAATGCTTTCTGAAGCACTGCATTAACTAGTTGATGGTGAGTTGGTGGTGAGGTTGTGCAAGAATATAAGGTAACCTGTAATCTTTGTTGTCTCAGGCACCAGAACCTAATCTGTTTCGGCACAATGTAGCATGTACTGCTGAGCGAGATGGTATTGTTTCATCTTTGCATTCTTTTTCAAGACATTTTTGTCCCTTGTATTTATAGGTTGGCTTTGTTCACTCCCCTTTCTTTTCACTAGGTTTTCTCTACTCGTTAAATGCCTCCACTCTCAGCAAGCAGTGGGAATCTGTAAGTTCTATACTGTTTTTGATAGTTTCTTCTTATGTTATTACAAAAAAAAAAGTATTTGTGGGTTCGTTTTATTATTTTCATTTAACAGAAACATGTCTTTTTCTTTGAACCTATCTTACGTAATTTCATCATCTTACTAACGATTAAACCTCTCATGGAACGCAGATGGGACCTTTGCTACAAAAGGCTGTGGCATCCTTTCACCTCCTCCCCCCGACAGAGAAATATGTTCCTCCTTACCAGGATCCATGGAGGTTTTGGTGATGTGACCGTTCTTCGTGCAGTTTTGGCGATCCGACGACTTCAAGTTTTGGTCCATGTTTGTTGTAATAGATGCTCCAGTAGCACTTTCAGCTCTATGGAACGAATTCTAGATACTTTTGGCCAATCTACTACGAATTGGATGTTTTAGTAAATTATGAATGTCAAACGTACCCAACGGCAATAAACAATGCAACCACCATTATTATTTTTGTATTTTGAGAATGCAACAACCATCATTTTTGTCGAAGCCCCTTTCTACTTTACTCAAACAGAGAAAAAAGGCATCACGTAACAGCCAATAGTTAGTGCAGTTTGACGTAGACGTGGCAAAAATAGTTAGCGCAAATTAGTCGCACAATTAATTAATTACTCCCTCCATTCCACAATATAAGTTCATTTTTCAAGCAGCATGTCATCCTATGACCGCACATGTATTTTCCATTAGGTGCTTACTATTCAGCATTAAGTTTCTTGTCAGTGTAACAATTTATATTTTCACGGGTTCAATTCTGTCAGCTGCTTTTGCATGTCCCGTCTCGTTTATAGAAGTGTATTTGACTAATTTCATGATTAAAGATCAGGTCTTTTTTTTTTTAGAATCGATCGGCTCTCTATCCTATCTGCCCAAATGGGCGATCTGGGCCTGTCGGGTTTTATTTCCTACTCGGGTTTAAATACATTTTGTCCCAAAAGCGTCCATGTGCTTTTTAGAGAAAAGGCGTAAGGCCCCTCTTTAAATTAATAAAGCCATCAATCGGCTATGATACAATGATGCTGATTGCAAAGGCAAAAGCTTAAAGAAAAATTGAAAGATAACAGCCAGCTCGCTCACGATCAAGAACTATATAGTAGAGCCATGGCGAGCAGGGTACCACCACATCGAAACTAGGATCAAGCCGCCGAGAGCTCAACACAAACTAGAACAAATGTGATGTCCGAGAGGAACCGAGCTGCATGGAGAAAAGCATCCGCTCAGATCGAGCCAATTCCGGACGACCGAGCCGCACCACAACACGAGGACGCCGTTAAAGACGCAAAATGCGAAATACGGATTTCATTAAGGACATTGTTTCTTTATTAATTAAAGATGCAAAATGCGAGAAATAAAAGGGGCATCTTGCAAAGAGTGCTGGAGTGGGCCCTGTTAGAAAATGGCGAATACGGATATTTGCTCACAGTCAGCTGCAGCTACAATCCGAAAACCTGTCGCCGTCAGAATCAAATGGCGAACAGTACCAATTAATAACCCATTTCTATTTTGCAAGAATAGAAAAATCATACACTCTTGACTCTTGACTCTTTGGCCAGTTGATGATCACACACTGAATCATAGGTAATTGTGATCATCAAGCCCAAGCGTATGAGAGGACTCGAAAGACGCCAAGAATTCGGCTGCGTTCATCTCCGCACTACGACAACAACAACAACAAACTTCATCACCAACAATCACCGCGAAATGCATCAGCTAAAAAAAAAACCTAGTAGGCATTTCATCGAGCACTTCTTGGCCGCGGCCCTTGTTGCCAGCTGCGGCGGCCGGACACGCCAGAGCACTGGCTGTAGGGATGGCCGGAGTGGCATTTTTCTTATTCTTCTTCACCGCCTCCTCAGCGAGGGGGGCCGATGCGGCGGCCGTCGCTTGAAATAAAAAGAACGTCTTGCAAAGAATGTTGTAGTGGGCCCACTCCAGCAAAATTTTCTTTGCTGAAAATGTTGGAGTGGGCCCTGTTAGAAAGTGGCGAATACGGATTTTTTGCTCACGGTCAGCCGTCAGAATCAAATGGCGAACAGTAGAGGAATTAATATACTTCTACTTTGCAACATATAGAACAATCATACACTCTTGAGTCTTTGAGCCGTCCAGCCGTCACAGTCCCCTGTTGGGGGCCGCCTGTTCCGTGTTCTCTCTTTTTTTAAGGAGAGAAGAAGACGACCCAGCCCGATCATTCTCCCACTACTCACCAAGAGATTGGATTTGCGATATGTTGTGGCGATCTCTATCTCTCTGTTAATGCACTCATCCATGATCCTCCGCAGGGGAAGATATCGGACATGGACATCCAGCGGCTGGCCATCGAGGCCGGAGAGCACTTCACGCTCGACGAGGTCAGGGAGATGATCCAGGCCGCCGACGAAAATGGTCCGTGCACTGCAGACTGCACTGCACATCTCTCTGAACTTCAGTTTTCCACGTTTCCTACCGTCTAAGTTGCTTACGCTGGCTCGATTGGATCATGCTTATGCAGGTGACGGCGAGGTCGACATGGAGGAGTTCATGAAGATGATGAAGCGGACGGGCTTCGGCACCGGGTTCTAGAACTGATGAGCAGAGGACAAGTGCGGGGTGGAAGAACGAGTGCCAAGTACTGGGCTTACAGAGTTAGTCGATTGTACTGTACATGTGCCTACTAGATCCTGCTGCATACGTAGCAACGTGTAGTTTCGCATGTTTGCACCTGTGGTAACTGCGCATGTCTCAAGAAAAAAACATGTTGTAGCTGCGCCTGGGTCCATCAATTTGTCCTGTGGAAACATTTTAGTCCATCAATTTGAGAAATGTACTGAACTAGTCCTCAAACTAGCAATCGGGTTTCCAAAATCATCCTGGCCCAGACAAGTGGTGCTGTTCATTTGCCAAAAATAATAATAATACACTTTGTATGTTTTTTTCTCACATGAATACTTTTTTTGCGAAACACATAAATACTTACTTGTAAATGATATCACTATTATGTTCTGACGAATAAAGTATTCTCCCTGTCAAAAAATATAAGGGGTCCCTTCATCCCTCATCTAAATATGAAATACTCGTTATTACACGTCTAAGTTGATGTCATATTTTTTTATTGTCCCGTTTCCACCTTTCCACCATCCTCATTTTTTTATGATTGATTTTTAGGAAAACTCACAAGCTTTATTAAGACGGCACAATATTTACAGGGACGAATAAAAGATCACCGGGCTGGCCTAACCAAACAAGCCGGCCAACCCCTAAAAATGGTGTGTGCTTTGCAGGGAGGCCTATCTTTTAATAAAAAAAGACAACAAACGATAAGGTTTCCACTTGGGTTTTCCCTCGAGGGCACAACGGGCCACATACGTGGTTTATAAATCATAGATGGCCCGAGTTGACTTTGTAGGGTTTCTTCCGATGGTTGACTTCGGCAAGGAAATGCAAACTATGGACGACTGCTTGACACGAAGAGATGGTTGTGTGCGATGGTAGTCACACATCGCATATACCTATTGGGTCGCAGAAAAGTGGCAGCTACAAGACATAAGTGATGTCGATGGAGCAATCAGACGTCTCGAGCTCTGGGGTGAAAGCCTAGGTCTGACCGAGTAGGTTATACCTGACAATGACGATCTATTTATGTTGTTACCTTATTGAAGGCATTGCTTGGATATGCTCGGGCTGGTTTTTCTGGGTGAAAACTTAGGTTCTAGCCTTGGATGATTGGATCCGATGACGGCGGCGCTTAAGCATTCCTCCCTTCCTGAAGACATTGTTGTTGAAGAAAACCTTGTCGTCTATGTGGTGCCATCAGATGGTTGGTGTAGATATGATCAAGATGTAGTTTGTCAATCGTGGATCTATTCGCTTTGTGGTTTGTTTTCCTCGCCTATACATAGCTTTGGTCTTGTATGACTTTGATTTTTTTTTGTGTATTTTGTGGCGTGTGGTGGTGTTGGTTGTATGCATCTTCACTATGCAGAGCTCAAGGATGAACCCACTGTGTTTTTATCCTCTTTATACTTCACTTGGAGCCAATAAAATTATAGCACCAGGATCCAGGTGTCATTCTTTGATGCACATGTTTACCTGCTGATGTACGATTCCCATGACTGACAAAAAATTCGCAAGAAAAATGGACTACCATGGGTAATTTGTTGTGGGCATGCCAAAATAACTGGCATTAATCCAAACAAGTGCCAAATTTTGGGGCATGTTCAGTTTTGGTCATCAAACAAAAACCAGTTCAAAACTCCCATTATGTCACGAGGCGATTTTGATCGGGGCAGCATGCTAGCCATCACCTTATCAATTGGTTGTTTAACCTGGCATGTGCATATTTGATCATTGACAGAACCAAGAAAAAATGACCAAAATATTTTGAGAACAAACTAGTTGTAGATGTCGCACACACTTCGTAATTCTGATCTAGTCAGTATAAACATATCTTAAAGATATTTGTTAGATTATTGCCCTAAAGATATCTTAAAGTAGAAGAGTTTGGTATAAATATGTGAGTTTCGTATATTTAGATTATTGAGAAAATTTAAGTATTTCTCAGTTACTGAATAAATAAATAAATATTTCTGAATTTTGTTTTCTCTCGTGCCATCGGCGACAAAAGGAGAGTCTTCGCAGGGTTAAATGAGTCAAAATTCCCTAATGTGGAGTTTATTTAATTCCATGAAACTTCTAATGTGACCATAGATGGATATCTTTTTTAAGGATGTTTTTCGATCAACTTTTGTATTTAAAGTTAAAATTATTTATAGTGCCGCAATTTAGTATATGTATAATTCTAAAGTATTTTTTGTGTCGCGATAGCTAATGGTTATTTCGTGAACTCTAATTGAGCGAACTTGTTCAGATTTTGGTGCCATATGAGAGCATGTGTCATACAAGTTTTGTCGAAGTCAAAATAATTTTATACTCTTTTCGTTTAAAAAATTAATGGACTTCATATCTTTGCATTTTTATCATTATTTTTGAATAATTTATACTCCCTCCGTCCCAAAATATAAGACGTGATTGAATTTGCACGGTCTTTAATGCACGACTTTGATCACTAATATATGGATTGAACATGTATAAATGGCATCGTCATACTTGTCTTGCAAAACAATTTTATTTCATATATATGTATACTAATTTGTAGACATACAATACATGAAAATCATAGTCAAAGTTGTGCAGCGAAGACCAGAAGAGTCAGCCGACGCCTTATATTTTAGGAAGGAGTGAGTAATTGATAGAAATTAGTATTGTGAAATATTTTTATCACAAATATAATCATACTTTTTGCATATAGGTAACCTAAACTCCTGAAAACAACAAACTATTTCCGCGAATAAAAGGAACACAGTATAATTTTTTGCATTTTTTTGTTTCTGTGGTGGTTTGCCACGTGCAATATCGCTGGAAAGATTCAGTGCGAACGGCAGAGAGCACGTTCCGGGCACAGCAGTCAGGATGCTGGGCTGGATGTAGCCGATGGTGTAGGATGGGTCGGCTAAGTCTTCTTTCACATCAAGATTACACAGGTCAAGTTTTTCCATTTGATCATCGATCAGACTCTCCTTCCGACCCTTGTGTCTTAGATTGGACGTCTGAAACCGCAATCTATGTTTTGTTAACAGTCAGTGAGGCCAGTTGAAGCAGATCATAGCATGGACAAATGCCCAGAACCGGTACAGAAGCTGCCCCTTAATCTGTCCATGTAAAACCCTGGCTGCACCGAAAAAAAACTTAGTTCTGGCAGGAAGAAACCCTAGCGGGAGGTACTTCAATTCAATAACTAAAAGTAAGACATGTTGGCAATAAATACTTCCACTCAAAGGTACAGTTGGGCTACGTCGGCCCTCAAACCTCCCTGCAAAACACGGCTCCACAACATATTTGGTAGCGGCTTCATATCATCACAACCGAAAGAAGAGGCAAGACAGATCGATGGTTATAGAGAGAAACAGCACAAAAAAACCAGCATGCCCCCCTCACTGATGTGGGGTATCCACTGGTTGTATCAACAATTCAACACACAGTTGATATTTACACATGAATTTCTTCGCCATGCATGTTCAACCCACTACAACATCAGTACATCACACCAGGATTCATAAGTCATTGTTTAGTACACAGGTTTACGAGGCTATGACATGACATCACAAGTTCTTCTCCTCATACGCGCTGATCACAAAAGTACACGTTAGTGTAGGAAGACTGACAACGAAGAAAAAGGATGACAACAACAGCAGAGTTGAGTGGAATAGAAAAAAAAAAGATGACAGAAAAATAATGGCAACAAAAGCAGACTCACGATTGTTCTATGTCACCATGCGATTGTCCACCAGCACTAGCATTCTAGTCCTTGGCGGCTGATTGTTCACTAGAACTGGCACTCTTATCCTCGGTAGTTGATTGTTCACCAGCACTGACATTCTTATCCCCAACAGCTGGTTGTTCACTAGCACTGGCAATCTTGCCATGGTCAATTGGCTTCTTGAACTACACTAAGATCATCATCATGTTGTCATTTAGCTATGAGACTTCAACATGACAGTTGTTTTCAATAGCACTGCGTTGGATGCAAAAAAAAAAAATCCAGACACCATGGTTCAAACATTTGCGGATGGTTTGAGGCACGCCATTGGAGATGCCCCAAGTAACATAGAAGATGCAAGATACGGTTGATATCTACAATGTCATTTCTTCTCCTTGCCAACCCGTTCAACCAACTATGACATCAGTATTGATATCTATATCTATATCTATATCTATACTTCTATACCTACTAATAAAGAAAGTGTGTTTCGCCAATTTTTTCATCCGTTCACCGCTGAAAACATTTTTTTATCTGAGTTGGTACTAAATTCTTATGCATTCGTCAGCTAAAAAAAGGCTTTTCAAGAATTTCATACATGGGCCGCGCGATGTGGCCCAGCGAAGCCAGCCCGCTTATTTTTTCCACCCACGCAGCTGGGAAAATTCTATTTTCCGCACGGCCGACAAATAACCAGAGCTTCGCACAGGACAAGCAATAATGGGATGGCCCATTTTTCTTTTTTATGTGCTTTACTTCTATTTTTATTCTCCTTCCTCTATCTCTTTTTTCCCTTCTATTTTTCTTATAGAATTCATTTCATAAATACAAAATTCTCAAAAAACGCTCAAAATTTCAAAACAAAAAATTGGAAAATGTTCAGAATTCGAAATGTTTGTTGCTATTTTGAAAACATATTCAGAACTTGAAAAAAGCAAGGTGTGTTTCGCCATTTTTTTCATCTGTTCACCGACGAAAAGAATTTTTTTCTATCCGAGGTGGTACTAAATTCTTTTGCGTTTGTCTGCTAGAAAAAAAAAGGTTTTTTAAGAATTTTGTACGTGGGCCGTGCGTTGTGGGCTGCTAGAAAAAAGGTTCAAATAATGCCCATGTTTTTATAAAAAAAATGATTTTTTCAAAAAATGTTTGTGAATTGTAAAAGATGTTCCTGTTTCAAATTTTGCTCGCATTTTTCTGAAAGTGTACATAATTTTCAAAAACATGTTCAGGATTTTATAAATGGTTCATGTTTCCTACAATGTTCAGAAACTTCATACCTTAATTCTCCTCGATTGAAAAGAAAAGTAGATTAAATAATTCATGGGCCTTCTCTGGTGTACGATGACGTAACAAAACTCTTAAATGACCTTGATCAATGATTGGATAAATAGCAGATTGATTACATCACACCCAACGAAATCAAGAAGCTAAATGTTCCATTTTCACGTGCACACAGGATTTTGTTTGCACATATAGTTCTCACTAACTTTAAATGCATATTATTTTTTCTCCCATTGCAATGCACGGGCATATGTGCTAGTAACCAACAAAAGGAAGAAAACGAACCACCAAGGTGAGAAGTAAGCATTTTTTATGCGGGCAGTGTTGAACTTGTTTCTTCTGGGTCTTTGGTTGCTTGTTCGTAAGGCACCAAGCAGCTTCCTTCAAATACAATAATAGCATCCACTTTTTGGACTGTTCATTTCAGCTTTAAGATTCGTGTAAAAAAAAATTGTGTTGGTATGTGTGTTGTTTTGAACTGTTTTTCTTTCTTACTGAGTCAATCAATTCTTTAACGAGCCGAAGCCCATGTCAGTGCAACACAGCCTTCTTCTTTTCTCCTTTTTTTTGTTTTTCTGTTTTAATGTGTTTTTGCTTCTGTTTTTTCCTGTTGTTTATTAGTTTATTTTTGTCCCTTTGTCAGTATTATGGGTATTTTCGGTGAGTGTAAATATATACATACAAATAATATATAAATATGGGCCAAAATTTCACTATTATAAAATTAGTCTTTGCATATTACAAAAAGTGAAACTTCGATACAAAGTTGTGTGCAAGTTTTTTATTTTTAATTTTCTTTCTTCTTAAAGGAAAGTACCAGCACCACTAATTCATTATTTCTTAGAAAACTTCATTGTTTTGATATTGCTTAAGTTTTTTATTTAATTTTCATCCTACCAATGCCACTGATTCATTCGTTTTAAGATTTTTTTTGCAAAAGTTACACATTTACATACTTATTCTTCCATATTTTTAGAAAGTGAATTTTTTATGTGTATTTTATGCAAAAAATCCCATCCTTTGTTATATATATATATATATTTTCTATTTCCTTTCTTCTTAAATGGCACTACCAATGTCGTTAATTCATTCTTGGCTAGAAATTATAATTATTTTGAGTATATTTTTTTATTGTTTTCACTTCTTTCTTCTAAAAGGACAATACCAATGCCACTAATTCATTCCGTCTTAAGAAACATTTTTTCTATTTGTTTGTGTGTAAGCATAAATGCAAGTACTAAATAATATGTGTGCAAATTATAGTAGAATGCGAAAATTGCACTGTGATATGTTTATTCTCTATGTATTTCAAAAAGTACAATTTTATGCAATGTAGCGTGCAATTTTTAAAGTTATTTTTTTCATTTACTTTCTTATTAAAGGGTTTCATTTTTTCTTAGAAAGCTTAAGATTTTGTTTGATTTTTTATTTTCTTTCTTCTGAACGGGTAACACAATGTCACGAATTCATTCTTCCTTACAAAAGTTCATTTTTTATTTGTTTTAGCTTTTATTCCATTTTTATTTTATTTTAGTTTTCATTTTCTTTTCTTTTGTAAGGGTAATACCAATATCACTCATCCATTACTTTCTAGAGAACATATTTTTGCGGAAATTTCAGTATTATATGCTTATTTTTTCATATTGTAATAATCCATTATCATGAATTGCATATTTTAGTTATGTTAAGCGCGTATCGCAAAAATAGGAGAAAATCTTTGTAAGCTAAGAAAATATAATGACATTGAAAGATGGGTCAAAGAAAGAAAGTTGCATGGTAGGCATGTAGAGAATGTCGCATGTAATTAAAAAAATAACACTCAAAGATTATGTTTTTTATTTGTGGGTTGAAAGATAAGGGTCTGACAAGTCAAATTTCATGTGGTCGTATGCATGCAGTGTAGCTAGATAAATTCTCCAAGAGCTTAAGAATCTTAATGAGAGTGGTTTTTCTACACCCACCCTTGGTTCACCCACGAAAGAAAACATACCAAAACATTTTGAAAAAAATCTGAAACTTTGCGGGAACGATCATCAACAAATGTTAGAGAGGCTTGCAAATTTTGGTGGTCAAATGATATCCGAGGAGCTCTACACAAAAAAGAAAAAATTACACAAAATGTACTTGCACTGTTTGACCAAAAATTGTAATCTTTCTTTTTGTGCAGTTCTCCTCGGATGTCATTTGACCACCAAACTTGGCAAACCTCTCTAGCATCTGTTGATGATCATTTCCACAAAGTTTTAGATTTTTTTTGAAATGTTTTAATATGTCTTCTTGCATGGGTACAACATGGATCCATCGAGGTGGGGTTCAGCCACTACTTTCCCAATCTTAATAGACTTGCACTGGCTGGCTATCATGACGACAACGCCTGGTCTCCTTTGCTTGTGTGCAAATTCTTCTAGTACTAATAAAGTAAGGTGCATTTCTTTGATTTATTGATTCTTTCACCGTTGACAATATATATTTCTATCCGAGATGGTACTAAATTTTTGTGCGTTTGTCTGCTAGAAAACAAAAAAAAATATCCAAAATTTCATATGTGGGCCGCACGGACTCTGGCCGTGTGAAGCCAGGCCACTTATTATCTTGCCCATACAACTGGGAAAATCTTATTTGCGACACTGGGCGGAAAATAGCAGAATCTTCGCATGGCTGCCTTAGACTGGAGTAGCCCGTTTTTCGTTTTTCAGTGTTCTGTTCTACTTTTCTTTTTCTTTTTCTCTCCTTTTCCCTTTCCCCTTCCAAGTTTTTTATTATTTTTTTATGTGAACTAAAAATTTACAAAAAATATTTACAATTAAATTTTTTGTTCGAATATTTAAAAACATTCAGCATTCTAAAATTTTCGTCCTGTTTCACAAAATGGTTGAAACTTTAAATTTCTGTGCTTGTTCCGAAATTTGCTATATTTTAAAAAATATTTGTGTTTTCCAAAATTATTGTAATTTTTTAAAAAACATTACATTTTATAAAATGTTCTATGTTCCAAAAATGTCCTTGTTTTAGTGGAATGTTGACAAATCCTATATAATTTTTTGAGTCTAATTTTTTTTCTAAAAATGTTCTTAATGTTCAAAAAATGTTTCTGTTTTCAAAATTTGTTCACAAATTTAAAAAATCAAAATAATGTTTCTGAATTTCAAAAGATGATCCAGTTTCTCATTTTGCTCGTGCTTTTTCCAAAATATATGGAATCTTAAAAACATTGTTCACATTTTTGAAAACTATTCGAAATTTAAAAAAATCATGTCTCCAAGAATATTTTACAGTTGATATTTTTTAAGAAGTTCAAAATAATATGAAACAGAAAATATTTTGAATCCGACACATTGGCCATTGGTTAACGACGCACGTTTGTTCTATGCTGGTTGGCTATAAATGAAAAAAATTATGGGCACATGCCAATAAAAGAGAATATGCCATTTTGCTCTAATTAGAAAAAAAAACTATGGGCATGTTAGCGCTAAATTAATCAAAGAATAAACCATGATAGAGAAGGGACATTCAAGCCTGATTATGCCAATGAAACGGGATTTATGCGTCGCAATTAGCAATATCGTAGAAGAGGCAACCGTGTCCCGAAGGTCGCCGCGCAGCCACCCAATGAGGAAGCGGCCACAACCAAAAGATGAAGGCGAGCGCGAAGGAAAAAAAAGGCACGAGTTGGGTGCTCGCCCCCATGCCGATCAACCCCACCACTATCAAGATTTCACAAGCCAAACATGACGCATGAGAAGACTGCAACTCCATGCTTTATCGCTCACTGTTGCGGAGACCATTTTTGGTGGACACATCAGTTATCTTTCCTGTTGCTTCTCGCAGAAAAAATATCTTTCTTGTGGCAACGCATAGACATATGTGCTGGTTTTCTAAAAAAAAGCTTGACATTAGTAGATCACATCGATTTTTTTAGAAAATGTGGTTCTAGAAAAGGATATCAACCGAACCGAGCGAGCCCTTCACGTCATTCGTCCGGGCAACACGACAGGTGCTTCCGCTGCCAGCACCTAGCCCTCCTCCCTGCCCCTTCTACCTCTGGTCGCCATTGGTCGACGTAGCTGCGGTGAAGCCCCATGCGGGGGACGGCGGCGGTGGGCTACCTGGTGCCTCCTCGTCCCTCGGCGCAGCTCTTTCGCGTGGATCTCATTCCCACCTCCCAATCCCATCAGGATCCACACTCCTCCAGTTGCAGGTTGAGTGGCTTGGGCTCTCTCTCCTACTGGGTTGCGATGATTGTCGTCGGTCTGGCTGTTACACCTAGATCAAAACGTGTCACTGCCTACTGGGACCCACCATGGCTGGGTCATCTCATCCCTGGGCCTCGGGCATCATAGGCAGTGGGGTTGTGTCGCCCCTACACTTGGTCGTCGTTTGAAGTGCCCTTGTCGCCGAGTTGCGGCCGTTGGGGTGGCTGCTCCCCGATCTGTGGTGACCACTCCGGCATGCGGTAGCGGACTCATTGCGGATTGCAGTGGCCCTGGAGTTGAGTTATCATTGACTTATTGTATGATTAAAATTCTAGCCCCCAATGCTACAGTTATCCAACATAAAAGCCAAATGAGTGGTCAAATTTTACTCTTCGTATGATTAAACTTTGAAATTATTATACACTACAATAGTATATATTCATAAACCTATTTATCATTGACTTATTATATGTCACAGGTTGATTATTTCATGTCACATAGCCATTGACTAATTTACTTATGCAGTATGTCACTATTATTCGTATCCGTTCCTCTAGTAAACGTCTGATACATATTTGTATTCGAATAACATCTGAGCCGCCCATATCCGATAACATCCGTATTCACATTTGTATGGAAACAGAAGTGGTAAGAGCTCTATCCGATCCGCATATGATATGTTTCCACCCCGAGCGACAAGACATCACTAGTAGAAAAAGGGCCTTCAGTCCCGGTTCTTGAACCGGGACTAAAGGGTCGGGGTACTAATGCCTCTCCCTTTAGTCCCGGTTCAATCCAGAACCGGGACTAGAGGGCGCGGCCCGGGACTAAAGGAAATTTTATGATTTTTTTTGAATTTTCAAATTTCTGATTTTTTTTAACCTCTAGTCTATTTATCATTGACTTATTGTATGTCACAGGTTGATTATTTCATGTCACATAGCCATTGACTAATTTACTTATGCAGTATGTCACTATTATTCGTATCCGTTCCTCTAGTAAACGTCTGATACATATTTGTATTCGAATAACATCTGAGCCGCCCATATCCGATAACATCCGTATTCACATTTGTATGGAAACAGAAGTGGTAAGAGCACTATCCGATCCGCAGCTGATATGTTTCCACCCCGAGCGACAAGACATCACTAGTAGAAAAAGGGCCTTCAGTCCCGGTTCTTGAACCGGGACTAAAGGGTCGGGGTACTAATGCCTCTCCCTTTAGTCCCGGTTCAATCCAGAACCGGGACTAAAGGGCGCGGCCCGGGACTAAAGGAAATTTTATGATTTTTTTTGAATTTTCAAATTTCTGATTTTTTTAACCTCTAGTCTATTTATCATTGACTTATTGTATGTCACAGGTTGATTATTTCATGTCACATAGCCATTGACTAATTTACTTATGCAGTATGTCACTATTATTCGTATCCGTTCCTCTAGTAAACGTCTGATACATATTTGTATTCGAATAACATCTGAGCCGCCCATATCCGATAACATCCGTATTCACATTTGTATGGAAACAGAAGTGGTAAGAGCACTATCCGATCCGCATCTGATATGTTTCCACCCCGAGCGACAAGACATCACTAGTAGAAAAAGGGCCTTCAGTCCCGGTTCTTGAACCGGGACTAAAGGGTCGGGGTACTAATGCCTCTCCCTTTAGTCCCGGTTCAATCCAGAACCGGGACTAAAGGGCGCGGCCCGGGACTAAAGGAAATTTTATGATTTTTTTTGAATTTTCAAATTTCTGATTTTTTTAACCTCTAGTCTATTTATCATTGACTTATTGTATGTCACAGGTTGATTATTTCATGTCACATAGCCATTGACTAATTTACTTATGCAGCATGTCACTATTATTCGTATCCATTCCTCTAGTAAACGTCTGATACATATTTGTATTCGAATAACATCTGAGCCGCCCATATCCGATAACATCCGTATTCACATTTGTATGGAAACAGAAGTGGTAAGAGCACTATCCGATCCGCATCTGATATGTTTCCACCCCGAGCGACAAGACATCACTAGTAGAAAAAGGGCCTTCAGTCCCGGTTCTTGAACCGGGACTAAAGGGTCGGGGTACTAATGCCTCTCCCTTTAGTCCCGGTTCAATCCAGAACCGGGACTAAAGGGCGCGGCCCGGGACTAAAGGAAATTTTATGATTTTTTTTGAATTTTCAAATTTCTGATTTTTTTTAACCTCTAGTCTATTTATCATTGACTTATTGTATGTCACAGGTTGATTATTTCATGTCACATAGCCATTGACTAATTTACTTATGCAGTATGTCACTATTATTCGTATCCGTTCCTCTAGTAAACGTCTGATACATATTTGTATTCGAATAACATCTGAGCCGCCCATATCCGATAACATCCGTATTCACATTTGTATGGAAACAGAAGTGGTAAGAGCACTATCCGATCCGCATCTGATATGTTTCCACCCCGAGCGACAAGACATCACTAGTAGAAAAAGGGCCTTCAGTCCCGGTTCTTGAACCGGGACTAAAGGGTCGGGGTACTAATGCCTCTCCCTTTAGTCCCGGTTCAATCCAGAACCGGGACTAAAGGGCGCGGCCCGGGACTAAAGGAAATTTTATGATTTTTTTTTAATTTTCAAATTTCTGATTTTTTTAACCTCTAGTCTATTTATCATTGACTTATTGTATGTCACAGGTTGATTATTTCATGTCACATAGCCATTGACTAATTTACTTATGCAGTATGTCACTATTATTCGTATCCGTTCCTCTAGTAAACGTCTGATACATATTTGTATTCGAATAACATCTGAGCCGTCCATATCCGATAACATCCGTATTCACATTTGTATGGAAACAGAAGTGGTAAGAGCACTATCCGATCCGCATCTGATATGTTTCCACCCCGAGCGACAAGACATCACTAGTAGAAAAAGGGCCTTCAGTCCCGGTTCTTGAACCGGGACTAAAGGGTCGGGGTACTAATGCCTCTCCCTTTAGTCCCGGTTCAATCCAGAACCGGGACTAAAGGGCGCGGCCCGGGACTAAAGGAAATTTTATGATTTTTTTTGAATTTTCAAATTTCTGATTTTTTTAACCTCTAGTCTATTTATCATTGACTTATTGTATGTCACAGGTTGATTATTTCATGTCACATAGCCATTGACTAATTTACTTATGCAGTATGTCACTATTATTCGTATCCATTCCTCTAGTAAACGTCTGATACATATTTGTATTCGAATAACATCTGAGCCGCCCATATCCGATAACATCCGTATTCACATTTGTATGGAAACAGAAGTGGTAAGAGCACTATCCGATCCGCATTTGATATGTTTCCACCCCGAGCGACAAGACATCACTAGTAGAAAAAGGGCCTTCAGTCCCGGTTCTTGAACCGGGACTAAAGGGTCGGGGTACTAATGCCTCTCCCTTTAGTCCCGGTTCAATCCAGAACCGGGACTAAAGGGCGCGGCCCGGGACTAAAGGAAATTTTATGATTTTTTTTGAATTTTCAAATTTCTGATTTTTTTTAACCTCTAGTCTATTTATCATTGACTTATTGTATGTCACAGGTTGATTATTTCATGTCACATAGCCATTGACTAATTTACTTATGCAGTATGTCACTATTATTCGTAACCGTTCCTCTAGTAAACGTCTGATACATATTTGTATTCGAATAACATCTGAGCCGCCCATATCCGGTAACATCCGTATTCACATTTGTATGGAAACAGAAGTGGTAAGAGCACTATCCGATCCGCATCTGATATGTTTCCACCCCGAGCGACAAGACATCACTAGTAGAAAAAGGGCCTTCAGTCCCGGTTCTTGAACCGGGACTAAAGGGTCGGGGTACTAATGCCTCTCCCTTTAGTCCCGGTTCAATCCAGAACCGGGACTAAAGGGCGCGGCCCGGGACTAAAGGAAATTTTATGATTTTTTTTGAATTTTCAAATTTCTGATTTTTTTTAACCTCTAGTCTATTTATCATTGACTTATTGTATGTCACAGGTTGATTATTTCATGTCACATAGCCATTGACTAATTTACTTATGCAGTATGTCACTATTATTCGTATCCGTTTCTCTAGTAAACGTCTGATACATATTTGTATTCGAATAACATCTGAGCCGCCCATATCCGATAACATCCGTATTCACATTTGTATGGAAACAGAAGTGGTAAGAGCACTACCCGATCCGCATCTGATATGTTTCCACCCCGAGCGACAAGACATCACTAGTAGAAAAAGGGCCTTCAGTCCCGGTTCTTGAACCGGGACTAAAGGGTCGGGGTACTAATGCCTCTCCCTTTAGTCCCGGTTCAATCCAGAACCGGGACTAAAGGGCGCGACCCGGTACTAAAGGAAATTTTATGATTTTTTTTGAATTTTCAAATTTCTGATTTTTTTAACCTCTAGTCTATTTATCATTGACTTATTGTATGTCACAGGTTGATTATTTCATGTCACATAGCCATTGACTAATTTACTTATGCAGTATGTCAGTATTATTCGTATCCGTTCCTCTAGTAAATGTCTGATACATATTTGTATTCGAATAACATCTGAGCCGCCCATATCCGATAACATCTGTATTCACATTTGTATGGAAACAGAAGTGGTAAGAGCACTATCCGATCCGCATCTGATATGTTTCCACCCCGAGCGACAAGACATCACTAGTAGAAAAAGGGCCTTCAGTCCCGGTTCTTGAACCGGGACTAAAGGGTCGGGGTACTAATGCCTCTCCCTTTAGTCCCGGTTCAATCCAGAACCGGGACTAAAGGGCGCGGCCCGGGACTAAAGGAAATTTTATGATTTTTTTTTTGAATTTTTTTTTGATTTTCAAATTTCTGAATTTTTTTAACCTCTAGTCTGTAATCACCACCCCTCATCATTCCAAATCATCTAACTTCCCGAACGGTCACCCATCCTCCCACTCCCCCAGCTTGAGCACGCTTAACTTCCGGGTTCTATTCTCCCTCGCTCCAAGTCTGCACTTGTTGTTTTCCTGACAATACTAAGATGTCAATCCTATTAACCTTCAGGAATTTTGCTTGAGCATGAAGTGACACATTTCATAATTTTATTTTGAAACTATTGTTTTAAAAAATAATAATTATTTAGTAACACTAGTGTTTCTTGAATAATTAGTTTGACCATTGTTTGACCATAGTTTGACCAGATTTGACCAAAATTGAAATAACTAAAATAATTATTTAGTAACACTAATATTCTAGAATAATTAGTTTGACCATTGTTTGACCACAGTTTGCCCACTGTTTGAATTTTTTTCGATTTTTTTCACTCTAGATCTTAAAAACCCCGTAACTTTTTTCTATTAGGTTTTTGAGGATTTTGAAAATGTTTAACGGGGTTCCCCCGTTAAATTTGGATGTAACTTTTCGAGTAGATGATTTTTCATATAAAAAACTTTTTCATCCGAGTTAGTATGCAAAAGTTATGCCCATTTTTACAAAATTCAGAGAGATTTTGCAAATAAAGTCAAAATTCACATTTGCAAATTTTCCCAACAACTAGACCACATATCACATGGGAAACTTATTTTCTTTTATTTTTTTGACATTTCCATCATTTTCTTTTATTTTATTTTAACTGAAAAGGTGATCCACGGGGAGGGGGGGTAGAGTTTGAAAATGGGACCTTTAGTACCGGTTCGTGGCACGAACCGGGACTAAAGGTTTCAACCCCATTAGTCCCAGTTCGTGCCTCAAACCGGGACTAAAGGTCTAATCTTTAATCCCGGTTTAAGGCACGAACCGGGACCAATGGTTGTGGGCCAGGAGCGAGGCCCATTGGTCCCGGTTCATCCCACCAACCGGGACCAAAAGGTCCAGATGAACCGGGACCAATGGCCCACGTGGCCCGGCCGGCCCCCTGGGCTCACGAACCGGGACCAATGCCCCCATTGGTCCCGGTTTTGGACTGAACCGGGACTAATGGGCTGACCCGGCCTGGACCAAAGCCCTGTTTTCTACTAGTGCATAAGTGAAGTCAATGGAGCACCTGGTCTCGAGCTCTGGGGTGAAAGCCTAGGTCTGACTCGAGTTGGTTATACCTGGCAATGGCGATATTTCTGCGTCATTATCTTATTGAAGGTATTGCTTGTACATGCTCAGACTGGTTCTTCTGGGTGAAAATCTAGATTCTGACCTTGGATGGTTAGATCCGGTGATGGCGGCGCTTGAGCATCGCTCCCTTCCTGAAGACATTGTTGATGTTGAAGAAACCTCATCGTCCGCATGGTGTCATCAGATGATTGGTGCAAATATGAACATTCTCGATCGCGAATCTGTTCGCTTTGGGATTTATTTTTCCTCACCATCATGTAGCTTTGGTCTTATATGACTTTGATATTTGTTGGCATGTATTTTGTGGCGTGCGTTGGTGTTGCTTGTGTGCATCGTTGCTATGCGGAGGTCGAGTGTGAACTCATTGTGTTCCTGTCCTCTTGATACTTCATTTTGTGCCAATAAAAACAACCATTTGTGAAAGAAAAAAAATCACATCACGATCAAGGAGTTATTCTTTGATGCAGAAGTTTACCGGCTTGGGTACAATGCCCATGGCCAAAATTCGCAAGAAAAATGGAGTACTGTGGGCAATTTGGTGTGGGCATGCCAAAATAATAGGCATTAATCCAAACAAGAGCCAAAAATTTAGGCATAGTTCATTTTGTTCATCAAACAAAAACCAGATCAAAACTCCCATTATCTTATGAGGCATTTTTGATCGGGGTAGCATGCATAGTCACCGCCTTATCGATTGGTTGTTTTACCTGGCATGAGCATATTTGATCATTGATAGAACCATGAAAAAACGGCAAAATATTTTGAGAACAAACTAGTTGCAGATATCGCTAACACTTCGTAATTCTCAATATAGTCATGGTATAAGCACATCTCAAGATATTTGTTAGATTATTAAGAAGCCTCTAAAATGATATTTAAAAACAAAACAAAGTGAATTTGAACGCATACAAACACACTATACTAAAGAAGTAAGATAAGGAGAAATGTTATTTTTTTCACCTTCTGTATCTCTCAAATTTGCTTTAGCAAAATATTTGTAAATGCAGAACTAACTTAGAAAATTCAACATAAATTGTGACAAAATGTGGTTTTGGTGTTTTGGAAAGATTGTGTTTGCCAATGTTTGAGTTTAAACAAAATGTATTTGTACTAAAACATAGTTAGTCATCAAAAAGTATAAAAAATTAATATAAATATGCTAGTTTCATTGAATTATTTAAAATACATATATAGTACTCAATCGTCGAACAAATAGAATTTTTTTCAGTTCAGATTTCCAATGCCGTCGACGCCAAGAGGAGAGCTGATACAACGTCCGATGAGTTGAAGTTAAAATATGATATCATGCGGTATTCCAATTTTAGATGAAATTAAAATAATTTATTATCCCTTCATTTAAAAAATTAATGGAAATTCCATTTTCCATTTTATTTTATTATGTTTTGGGGTTAATTTGTAAGTAAGAAATGATAGATAACAATATTGTGAATTATTTTTAGCACAAATCTAATGGTACTATTTGCACATATGTAACCTAAATTCATGAAAAACACAAACTATAATTTTTCATTTTTTGTTTTGTTCTGTGGTGGTTTGCTCGGTCCAGTATTGTGGAAAAGATTGCAAAGAGCACATTCCCAACATGGCTGTCAGGATGTTGGGCTAGATGTAGCCAACGGTGTAGGATGGCTCGTGCATTCGACACATCGCATGGATTAGAGCATCCACGGACAGGCGTCTGAAGCCTGCCTCAAACACCCTGACAGGTGGATCGGTCATAAAAAACTGATCCAATTGGACTTCTCAAACTGCCCTCAAATGCCTGGGTTGACGTCACCCATCATATTTAGCCTAAATCTAGGGCAGATATGAGGCGGCCGGGCACGTCCGCCACGTCCACCCGGCCCATGTCCGGTCCACCCCGACCTCATGAAATCCCCATCCTAAGCAAATCCCAACCTCACTTCACTTAGCTTTGATATGTCTCTAACGTATCTAAAGTTTTTGATTGTTCCATGCTATTATATTATAAATCTTGGATATTTTATATGCATCATTATGCTATTTTATATCATTTTTTGGGACTAACTTATTAACCTAGTGCCCAGTGTCAGTTACTGTTTTTTCCTTGTTTTTTGCCTTTACAGAAAATCAATACCAATCGGAGTCCAAATGGAACGGAACTTTTTGACGATTTTTCTTGGACCACAAGACACCCAAGGCTTCGGGAGGAGGCCAGAAGAACCACAAGGTGGCCACAAGCTCAGGGGGCGCCCCTCCTATTTTTTTCTATAAATACCCAAATATTCCTCATAGACCAAAGGGCACGCCAAAAATACTTTTTCGCCGCCGCAACCTTCTGTCCTCGTGAGATCCCATCTTGGGACCTTTTCCGATACTTCGTCGGAGGGGGATTCGATCACGAAGGGTTTCTACATCAACCTTGCTGCCCTTCCGATGATGTATGAGTAGTTAACCACAGACCTATGGGTCCATAGAGTTACTAGCTATAAGGCTTCTTCTCTCTCTTTGATCTTCAATACAATATTCTCCTCGATGTTCTTGGAGATCTATTCAATTTAATCTTCTTTTGCGGTGTGTTTGTTAAGATCTGATGAATTGTGGGTTTATGATCGGATTATATATGAATATTATTTGAGTCTTCACTGAACTCTTTTATGCATGATTTATATAGCTTTGTATTTCTCTCCGATCTATTGATTTGGTTTAGCCAACTAGATTGATTTTTCTTGCAATAGGAGAGGTGCTTTGTAATGGGTTCAACCTTGCGGTGCTCAATCCCAGGGACAGAAAAGGACATGACACGTATTTGTATTGTTGCCATTAAGGATAAAAAAGATGGGGTTTGTTCATATTGATTGGATCTATCCCTCTACATCATATCATCTTGTTTAAGGCATTACTCTGTTTTTCTTAACTTAATACAGTAGATGCATGCTGGATAGCGGTTGATATGTGGAGTAATAGTAGTAGATGCATGCAGAAGTCGGTCTAATTATCTCGGACCTGATGCATATATACATGATCATTGCCTTAGATATCGTCATAACTATATGCTTTTCTATCAATTGCTCAACAGTAATTTGTTTCACCCACCGTATGCTTTCTTTTAAGAGAGAAGCCTCTAGTGAAAACTATGGCCCCCGTGTCTATCTTTTATCATATTATTTTCAGATCTACAAAATCAAAAACCCAAAAATACCTTGCTACAATTTATTTACTTTCATTTTATTTCTCAATTTACTTATCTTTTACATCTACCACTATCAGATCCCATCCTTGCAAGTAACCGTGAAGGGATTGACAACCCTTTTATCGCGTTGGGTGCAAGTATTTGTTTGTTTGTGTAGGTGCAATTATTGGAGAATTGTATGTTCCTCCTAGTGGATTGATACCTTGGTTCTCAACTGAGGGAAAATACTTATCTCTACTTTGCTACATCACCCTTTTCTCTTCAAGGAAAAAAACCAACGCAAGCTCCGCTTCGGTCCAATCCGTTAACTCCCGAGCGCCGGCGACCATGTCCAGCACTGACAGCCACTCAGATGGCCCCGACGACGACGACGACGACTGGGATGCCTTCCTCCGTGATGGTGCCGGAGACAAGGACGAGTTGGCCCTCTGCATCGCATTGGAGCGCCCACGGGTGGATATGAGCGGCAGCTCCGCTTCAGGTGCGACGCGGCATGTCGCCCGCGGCCACAACGCCAATGCCGATGCCAACCCTTCACGTCGCACACGCGGATCTATTAGGGCAGCTCAATCAGCGCCGCCCGTTCCGTCTGCCTCCTCCACCACTGGCCGCTGCTCCGCGCGGGCAGCGGTGGGTTCTAGTGCCCGCTTTGCTTTCGTCTCGGATGCGCACTCTGGAACATGAGGCGCGCACCGCCCATCGCGAGAGGCAGAGAGCAAGGAACATGGGGGGGGCATGTCGAACATGGCTGCGCGGACCTCCGGCCGCCACCTCGTGATGCCGACGGTGCCTGGCGAGGATGAGCGTCTTCTTTAGTGGGTGTACCGCTGATCAGTTACGATAGCGGACACAGATGCCCGGCAGCTCCGAAGGATCAACGCCAAGGCACTCCGGCTCGGCATTGAGCAATCCGAGCGGGAGGCGATGAGGGTGGCCAAGCTCAAGCGCAAGCAGGACCGCATTGTCCGATAGTTGAAGGGCTACATCACCATCTCCTATTCCTCCGACTCCGATAGGTCCGAATCCAACGGCTCCGATCTCGACCCACCTCCTGCCACGGCGACTACAGCAGCGCCGGCGACTATTTGGACATCCAGATCTAGAGGAGCAGCTGAACGTCCAGGATAAAGGGACTATTTGGACCCCAGAGCCCAAACACCATGCCCGGGTGAACACTTGCTTCTTCAACTCAAAGTACAAGCCAGTAACCAAAAAGAGAAGAATTAGCACTCCGAACATGCCAAAATTCTGAAAATACAACACAGATAAACACTTGTAGGCAAAGATGTACTAAAGTGCACAATCTGACAGAAGGTTAAATTACTGGATATGTCAAAAAAAGAAAAGAAAAAACACCATATTTATATCAGAGAAAACATTAACTACATAGAGCCATTACACAAAATAAAAACTGTTTCATGTTGCATCGATTGAATTACAGCTAAACTGAACTGATGGGAGTTAAGGGAGATGTTTTCAGTTAACAGAACTGAACTGGACAACTGTATTGGTAAGCTAAAAATCTTGATTATCATTTGACATGCTACAAGTTGGTAAAGGGGTTTCCTTGTTGAATACATGTGCAATCATTTGAAGAAGAGGTGATTAAAGTTTAAAGAAAACTCCAGAACAGAGAGTCATTTTACCCCAGCACAGGCTCTCTTTTCTTCTTAACCTATGTGTTGACTTGCATTCAAATTATTCAATGTAAATAACAGAGTAGTTTTTTTTTTGATAAAAAAACAGAGTAGTCAGTAGTGCTAAACTACATTCAAGTAAGCAATCTAAACAAGCATGCAAACAACGTTTAGATTAACTAAAACCTAGTCTAACCTCCTTGGAGAGCAGAAAAATCATTATATGTCCGCAAGTCCAGATCTCAAGGAGATAACCTGATAACTACCTTGGCAGGTTCTTCTTGGACAGCAACAATCTTCTTCTTCTTGCAGCCAGGCCTTGAGAGTTCATGTACAGGTCGATTCTTGCAAGCCTCGCCGGTGATGGCCATGGTGGAGGTTGACAGCGGCGTTGGGGCGGGCATGGAGGATATGGACGGCTGCACTGGTCCGGCCATGGGGGAGTTGTACGGCTGCGTTGGACGGCATCCATGGTGCAACTGTGGGGAAAGTATACGGCGGCGTTGGTGTGCCGATGATAGAGGTGGAAGGCGACGCTACGGCGTCCGTTGAGATGATGGATGGCGGCGCTATGGCGTCCATGGAGTAGGTGGACGGCTGTTCTATGCCAGCCAAGGGAAGGCAGACGGCGGTGCTATGCGTCGGCGTACCCTAGCATCATCCCTGGCAAAGCGACGAGGAACGAAGAGGGGAACTAGGATAAGTGGGTTATGTGGAGAGCGTCCGTGGGCTAGCCCACTTATCCCACTTCTCATATCGCAGATTACGTGGGCGTCCTTGAATGCAAATTATGTGGGCTTTTAAGTGGGCGCCGTGGACGGCCCGTGTCCACCTGCAGCCTGAATCACAACCGAAAGAAGAGACAAGCCTGAATCACAACCAAAAGAAGAGACAAGACATAATCGATTGGTTACAGAGAGAAACAGCACAAAAAACCAGCGTGCCCACCTCAATGATGGGGGTATCCACTGGTTGTATCAACAATTCAACACATTGTTGATATTTACACATGAATTTCTTCGCCATGCATGCTCAACCCGCTACAACATCACACCAGGATTCAGAAGTCATTGTTTAGTACACAGGGTTTACCAAGCTACGACATGACATCACGAGTTCTTCTCCTCGGTCGCGCTGATCACAGAAGTACACGTTAGTGTGTCGAACACAAAGACCGACAATGAAGAGAAAAAATGACAACAGCATCAGAGTTGAGTGGAACTGAATGATCGATGTCAAAGAGAAATAATGGAAACAAAGTGGAGTTGTTCAGTTTGACTCACGGCTGTTCTATGTCACCAGGCGATTGTCCTCCAGCACTAGCATTCTTGTCCCGACAGCTGATTGTCCACCACACTAGCATTCTTGTCCTCGACAGCTGATTGATCACTAGCACTAGCACTCTTATCCGCGACCGCTGATTGTTCACCAGCACTTACATTCTTATCCCCAACAGCTGATTGTTCACCACCACCGGCATTCTTGCCATGGTCAATTGGCTTCTTGAACTGCACTAGGATCATCGTCATGTTGTCGCATCCTTCTCCACCTAATGTTGATGGAGCCAGGCATCTATCGAGCACCTTTTCACACACTGCAGAAAGGCTGCTCTCCTGCATTTGTTTCATCCCTTAAGTGCTGCTGAAACCATGTTATACATACAAGTATAACTTTACAGAAGTAACTCGGCACTCACTGTCTTTAGGTGCTCATGGATGAAATCGACCAGCTGTTGGCTCGACATGCAGTCCCTGTTTATCATCAGAGCATATGGTCATTATTTTACTTACGAAAACAACTTTCATGTTGAAGGTTCATAGCTAATAACTTAAACAAAGTAGGAATTTGGGATATGAGAAAACTTGAAGCTTCCATTGAATGTTTAAGGAGATAGAACAAATAAAGCAAATGCAATTACGGAACCCTACTAAGAGAGGGATTTACCAAATGCCATCACATGCTAAAACAAGAAAGTCATCATCATCACAAAGCTCGACCTACAAAAATATTTAAATCATATGAACTACCAGCAACAAGAATATGGTAGCCATAGATTAGCTGCAGGAGTTAAACTAATGGCAGAAGCTGAACTGCTTACAGTGTTTACGTCAGGGTTTGCTGTCAACATTTGCTTATCAGGAGACAAGAATTTATTCTGTTTAAATTCCATATCTCCTGCAAAAGTATTAGCATATATTAGCAATCATCTAAGGTGCATGATATGAACAAAAGAAAAGGTAAAATGTAGTACCAATTGCCCTTGACAAGTTTATAGTTCCATTTACTCGCCCCATTTGGATGTAACCCCCTGCTTTCAATATCCGTTCTCTCTCTGCTTCAAGCTCTGGTTTGTGATCTCTTGATAAATTGTATGCCTATAGTATATTCAACCAGATAATGAGATGCTCCTGTGTATAACTTCACATGTTAAACATACTGCAAGGATAAGCATTACAGACCTGGCCATTCCTTGAGATAACACAGCGGGAATCTCCGGCGTTTGCCACAACAAGTTGACTATTCCTTAACATTGCAACACAGGCTGTACTCCCACAGGTTGGCCCGCTAAAATCAGAGTGAGGTCCCTGTTAAAACAATCCTGTAAAGCGTAAGGCTGCCTGGGTAGCCCAAATCTTAAAATGCAACAGTACTACAGAGGAATGCCGAAATACAGGCAGTACAACTACAAGAATACAACATTTGAAATTGAATTAAAGGCCAGTTCTTTTGAGGCTGATGTCTGTCTGTGGAAATAAGCTGCCCCCTCCCCAGCTTATTCTAGAAGCCCAACCTAACATTTTATTTTAGAAGCCTACTAATTAAGGGTTAACTAGCAGACAACCTAAAACGAAATTTTAGGTTGAACTTCTAGCATAAGATGGGGATGAGGCAGCTTATTTCCACAGCCAGACATAAGTCCCAAAAGAACTGGCAATAAACCTCTCAGTTTAAATTTTTCTTCATATACTACCTCATATTTGCAACTTGAACAATTACTGACATCAGTACATAAACTGTCTAGTCAAGAACCGTACATATATTAGACATGATTAAGGAGAGTGTATGTTCTACTCTCGGGTGTTTGCAAAAAACTGAAAAAACGTGATCAAACCAAATCCAAAAAATTCAAAAGATTGAGACATCAAACTTTATCAAATGTTCGAGCATCTTGCAAAATTTCTGCCAAAAATAACATCCAAGGAGCTCTCACTGAAAAAAACAAAATCAATGTTCAAAGTTGTGTGCACTTTTTGAGCATTGATTTTGTTTTTTTAGTGAGAGCTCCACGGATGTTATTACTGGCTGAAAATTTCCAAGAAGCCTGAACATTTGAAAGGTTTGATGTTTCAAACTTTCAGATTTTTTGGATTTGGTTTGATCACGTTTTTTCAGTCTATTGCAAATTCGGGTGTAGTACACCTGAGAGTGGTGGCTTCTTTCCAGTGATTAAGGCATGAATGGTTTAGCAAGAAAAGGCTTTAAATGGAAAATTAGTCACCTGGACTTCACAAAACAATTTTAAGAGCTACACCAAATTACTTTGCAATGCAGATTACTTATCCTACAAAGAGTAGTTGATCATGTGGTTCATGTAAGTTGCAGCGTTACCTCCTCAAAAGCCCAATCATCATGTCGATCATTTGAATCACTGCCTCTCGGAGACCAGATCAGCCCCTCTATCATGCCAGTAAACTGGTTTATTTTATCTCCAAGTGCCTGTAGTTCTCGCCAGCCTCTTTGACCCCGCATCATCTCATCCATTCTGAATCAACAAATCATAATTACTGTGAAGTCATCCTAAGAAGAAACTCTCAGTAGAGAATAAATGAAAAAGTACTCAAGCTGGCTACCTAACAGTTTGCTATACCTGAAGAAAGCTCCATGGACAGCAGCTCCCAGGTCACCAGCTAAATAAACTTCACTTTTGAGAACTTCCCTGTGTAGATATTTTGCACAGAATTTGGCAACCACTTTTCCTGAGGCAAGAATGTGACATGATGATGTAAACGGACATTTTGACGTGATGTGGATAAGATCATGGGCAATGAAAAGGCACTAGTCTTCGCAAGTAACTTTACCTCCATGTCCATCAAAAACACCGAAGAACGATGTGTCCTCATCGATATCTAGCAAGGCTGAATGCTGGAATGTTGCTCAAAGGGTTAGAGACTTCAGAATGAAGTGAAAGTATACAACTATAGGAAAATAAAAATTGATAAAATACCAGTGCCTCGATTTTATTAGCACTATGCTACAGCTTCAAGTAACTAAGGATCATAGCGTCTAATTTGTTGATATTTGTCATTGTGTTTAGTGTTGGTTCTAGCGTATGCTTGTTTTTTGTATAACATTCTTCAAAGATTTTTTTACAAACAGGGGCTCAACCCAGGCTCTGTTGCAATAACAAAACCAAAAATATTCTTCAAAAGAATTCGGTACATAATGCCAAAGTTGATCATTTTTGGCACAGTCATGTCAACACCAGATCAAGTTTGCAAGAAGAGAAACCAAACAATCAAATATCACCATTCAACTCATGGTTTTGCTACATTCAAAATTCAAAGACATAAGTGATAAGACACTATTTCTCTGTTCTCTCATGTGCACAGATTTGCTAAACATACCAATTATCAACAAATAAGCACTTGGATATGTATACCTACTATCCCTGTCCACAGTTCCCCAACCTACCTTAGTGTCAGCTATACTTCTGATTTCTGAATATAACAAACTAGACTCACCGTGTGCATGTTAGGAATTCTACATCTGTACATTTCCAAAACTTTCTAAACGCTTTCATCAAGCAACATCAAACAGTGATGAATAGAAACTCACAGCATCTTCCATATTCGCACGCCACCCTTGCATAGATGAAAGTCCAAATTTAAGCTTATCATTTTCCCCATCTTCAGATAGCTTCTCAGTTTTGGGGGTACTAAGGTAAACTCCCATCTTTGCGAATGCACCTGATAAAAGAATATGCTAACAGTAAAGTAAATCCACAGCATACAACCAAACTTGCGGGGTTTTAACGGAGTGACAACATACCAGGTTCAGAATTAATAAGGTTGGAAACAGATTACAGATGTAACTTCAGTAACTACTGCACAAATCGGGGAAAGAGGTCGTTAGTAAAGATTGTTATAATGAACTAGTATAACATTATGCTATATGATAGAAACTTAGAAAGTAGTGCTCCTACCTCACAATGTTGCAGATAAAAGCGTAGCGCACGTCCGATAATGGCTACAACAAGTAGCTCCAGTGCTTCTTCTTAACATGCCAATGTGTGTACCAGTATATCCTATCTCTCCAGGCCCCTTGGTCGTCAATATGCTCTGCACACGACATGAAAAGGAAGAAAAATGAGAGCACAGCAGCAAAGACGGCGATGCTTTCCAAACGCGTTCATTCAATACAACAAATGCGCAGCTTTCCAATCTATGTGTATATAACTAAAGCATCACAATTCACAAGCCTAACATACGCATAGCCATATGCTGATTACAAAAGGAAAGCACAAACAACCCGCCATGTTTTTGTAACAAAACCAGCCCAATCTAGGAGTAAAAAACACAATATGTCGGTACAGTAAACACTGAAGCAGCACAGAAGTCCACCCCCACTGAGGTCAACGACAGGCTTCTCTTGCCGCGTGCGCCATTGGAGAGACACGCTACACAACATCCACTGCTTAATCGGCTCGAGCTGCAGCAGGCAGCAGCAGGTTCCTGAAGACCTGCATAAGCTACAGTAGCACAGACTACAGAGAGCAGAGCAGGTGGGGAAAGCTCCGTCCGGGGCTGCCACTAGTCCAAAAAAAAAAAAAACTAAACTCCGCACACGCTAAATTGAGCTCCGCAGCCACAGGCCACGTGGAGAAGTCCTGCCCCCAAATACGGGTAGGCGGCCAGCCGGGCTGGCGGCGGGATCTCGTCTGTGTCG
>NC_041392.1:703522534-703535199 GCF_002162155.2 Triticum dicoccoides | reverse complement strand
GACGGGGGCGGATCGCCGGGGGGAGGGGGAGGGGGAGGAAGGAAGGAAGGATTGATTGGAGTGTGGGCTGGGCTGCTGACAGTGTGAAAGGGATGGGGATCGGGAGTGGGGAAGGGGTGGGTCACGGTGGGGAAATTCCTGGAAAAAGGGGACGGTCGGGGAGGGCTGGCTCCAACGAACGGATGCGATCGGTAGGCAGCTAGTGACTAGTGAGTAGGACTATACCGCGTCGTGGTACGGTGGTGCCGATGCAGTGCGGCGTCATGGACTTGGTCGGGGGTCGTCCGCGAAACGTTCGCGGGTTCAACGGGGCGGCACGGAAAAACTCTAACCTTTGATGGAACCGTGAGTGACCAAAGTGATGACCAGTCACGCTCTTCTCTGTCGCAGCTCGATGGCCCGCTCCTGCCCTCAAGCCAATTTTCACGTGTCATTTTCGTTTTGATCATGAACTTGTAAGCCGAGCTCACCGTAAATAAACCCTTCTTCTCCGAGTGCCAAGCCCAAAAATCGTCTATATTGCTTGTGCATACAGGAATACGCAGAATAGCCTCTGCATCCGTTGGCAAAAAACATGTTCGAACTAGGTTTTCGTTCCATGACCCCACTGCCGGAAGAAGTAACTCTGAAACAAGCTGTGGCGGGTCTTGTATCAAAGAAACAATTGGCCTCAATGATCCCTCCTTGGGTATCCAATTGTGATCCCAAATCCTCGTTGTCTGGCCATTGCCAATCCTCCGGACTATACCTTGCTTTAGAATATCTCGGCCATCTAAGATTGCACGCCAGATTTGTGATGGGCGGGAGCCCAATTCTGCCATAAGGAACTCCGAGTTCGGGAAATATGAAGCCTTAAGTGAAGGAAATATGCCCTAGAGGCAATAATAAAGTTATTATTTATTTCCTTATATCATGATAAATGTTTATTATTCATGCTAGAATTGTATTAACCGGAAACATAATACTTGTGTGAATACATAGACAAACTAAACGTCACTAGTATGCCTCTACTTGACTAGCTCGTTAATCGAAGATGGTTATGTTTCCTAACCATAGACATGTGTTGTCATTTGATTAACGGGATCACATCATTAGGAGAATGATGTGATTGACATGACCCATTCCATTAGCTTAGCACCCGATCGTTTAGTATGTTGCTATTGCTTTCTTCATGAATTATACATGTTCCTATGACTATGAGATTATGCAACTCCCGTTTGCCGGAGGAACACTTTGTGTGCTACCAAACGTCACGACGTAACTGGGTGATTATAAAGGAGCTCTACAGGTGTCTCCAAAGGTACATGTTGGGTTGGCGTATTTCGAGATTAGGATTTGTCACTCCGATTGTCGGAGAGGTATCTCTGGGCCCTCTCGGTAATGCACATCACATAAGCCTTGCAAGTATTACAACTAATGAGTTAGTTGTGAGATGATGTATTACGGAACGAGTAAAGAGACCTGCTAGTAACGAGATTGAACTAGGTATTAAGATACCGACGATCGAATCTTGGGCAAGTAACATACCGATGACAAAGCGAACAACGTATGTTGTTATGCGGTCTGACCGATAAAGATCTTCGTAGAATATGTAGGAGCCAATATGAGCATCCAGGTTCCGCTATTGGTTATTGACCGGAGACGTGTCTCGGTCATGTCTACATTGTTCTCGAACCCGTAGGGTCCGCACGCTTAACGTTACGATGACAGTTTTATTATGAGTTTATATATTTTGATGTACCGAAGTTTGTTCAAAGTCCCAGATGTGATCACGGACATAACAAGGAGTCTCGAAATGGTCGAGACGTGAAGATTGATATATTGGAAGCCTATGTTTGGACATCGGAAGTGTTCCGGGTGAAATCGGCATTTTACCGGAGTACCGGGAGGTTACCGGAACCCCCCCCCCCCGGTAACCTAATGGGCCTTAATGGGCCTAGTGGAGAAAGAGGAGAGGAGGCCTAGGGGCTGCCGCGCGCCCCTCCCCTCCCAAGTCCGAATTGGACAAGGAAGGGGGGCGGCGCCCCCCCCCCTTTCCTTTTCCCCTCTCCTCCTTCCCCCCCAAGTCCTAATCCAACTGGGGAAAGGGGGAGTCCTACTCCCGGTAGGAGTAGGACTCCTCCTGCGCGCCTCCTCCTAGGGCCGGCCGCACCCCCCTTGCTCCTTTATATACGGGGGCAGGGGGCACCTCTAGACACACAAGTTGATCCTCGTGATCGTTTTCTTAGCCGTGTGCGGTGCCCCCCTCCATCATACTCCTCAATAATATTGTAGCGGTGCTTAGGCGAAGCCCTGCGACGGTAGAACATCAAGATCATCACCACGCCATCGTGCTGACGGAACTCTTCCCCGACACTTTGCTGGATCGGAGTCCGGGGATCGTCATCGAGCTGAACGTGTGCTAGAACTCGGAGGTGCCGTAGTTTCGGTGCTTGATCAGTCGGGCTGTGAAGACGTACGACTACATCAACCGCGTTGTCATAACGCTTCCGCTTCCGGTCTACGAGGGTACGTAGACAAAACTCTCCCCTCTTGTTGCTGTGCATCACCATGATCTTGCGTGTGTGTAGGAAAATTTTGAAATTATTACGTTCCCCAACAGTGGCATCCGAGCCTAGGTTTTATGTGTTGATGTTATATGCACGAGTAGAACACAAGTGAGTTGTGGGCGATATAAGTCATACTGCTTACCAGCATGTCATACTTTGGTTCGGCGGTAATGTTGGATGAAGCGGCCCGGACCGACATTACGCGTACGCTTACGCGAGACTGGTTCTACCGACGTGTTTTGCACACAGGTGGCTGGCGGGTGTCAGTTTCTCCAACTTTAGTTGAACTGAGTGTGGCTACGCCCGGTCCTTGCGAAGGTTAAAACAGCACTAACTTGACAAACTATCGTTGTGGTTTTGATGCGTAAGTAAGATTGGTTCTGGCTTAAGCCCGTAGCAGCCACGTAAAACTTGCAACAACAAAGTAGAGGACGTCTAACTTGTTTTTGCAGGGCATGTCGTGATGTGATATGGTCAAGACATGATGCTAAATTTTATTGTATGAGATGATCATGTTTTGTAACCGAGTTATCGGCAACTGGCAGGAGCCATATGGTTGTCGCTTTATTGTATGCAATGCAATTGCGCTGTAATGCTTTACTTTATCACTAAGCGGTAGCGATAGTCGTGGAAGCATAAGATTGGCGAGACGACAACGATGCTATGATGGTGATCAAGGTGTCGCGCTGGTGACGATGGTGATCATGACGGTGCTTCGAAGATGGAGATCACAAGCACAAGATAATGATGGCCATATCATATCACTTATATTGATTGCATGTGATGTTTATCTTTTATGCATCTTATCTTGCTTTGATTGACGGTAGCATTTTAAGATGATCTCTCACTAATTATCAAGAAGTGTTCTCCCTGAGTATGCACCATTGCGAAAGTTCTTCATGCTGAGACACCACGTGATGATCAGGTGTGATAGGCTCTACGTTCAAATACAACGGGTGCAAAATAGTTGCCTCAGGTTATACTTGACGAGCCAAGCATATACAGATATGGCCTCGAAACACGGAGACCGAAAGGTCGAGCGTGAATCATATAGTAGATATGATCAACATAGTGATGTTCACTAATGAAACTACTCCATCTCACGTGATGATCGGACATGGTTTAGTTGATTTGGATCACGTGATCACTTAGAGGATTAGAGAGATGTCTATCTAAGTGGGAGTTCTTTAGTAATATGATTAATTGAACTTAAATTTATCATGAACTTAGTACCTGATAGTATCTTGCTTGTTTATGTTTGATTGTAGATAGATGGCCCGTGCTGTTGTTCCGTTGAATTTTAATGCGTTCCTTGAGAAAGCAAAGTTGAAAGATGATGGTAGCAATTACACGGACTGGGTCCGTAACTTGAGGATTATCCTCATTGCTGCACAGAAGAATTACATCCTGGAAGCACCGCTGGGTGCCAGGCCTGCTGCTGGAGTAACACCAGATGTTATGAACGTCTGGCAGAGCAAAGCTGATGACTACTCGATAGTTCAGTGTGCCATGCTTTACGGCTTATAATTGGGACTTCAACGACGTTTTGAACGTCATGGAGCATATGAGATGTTCCAGGAGTTGAAGCTAATATTTCAAGAAAATGCCCGAATTGAGAGATATGAAGTCTCCAATAAGTTCTATAGCTGCAAGATGGAGGAGAATAGTTCTGTCAGTGAGCATATACTCAAAATGTCTGGGTATAATAATCACTTGATTCAATTGGGAGTTAATCTTCCAGATGATTGCGTCATTGACAGAATTCTCCAATAACTTCCACCTAGCTACAAGAGCTTCGTGATGAACTATAATATGCAAGGGATGAATAAGACAATTCCCGAGCTCTTCGCAATGCTGAAAGCTGCGGAGGTAGAAATCAAGAAGGAGCATCAAGTGTTGATGGTCAACAAGACCACTAGTTTCAAGAAAAAGGGCAAATGGAAGAAGAAGGGGAACTTCAAAAAGAACAACAAGCAAGTTGCTGCTCAGGAGAAGAAACCCAAATCTGGACCTAAGCCTGAAACTGAGTGCTTCTATTGCAAGCAGACTGGTCACTGGAAGCGGAACTGCCCCAAGTATTTGGCGGATAAGAAGGATGACAAGGTGAACAAAGGTATATATGATATACATGTTATTGATGTGTACCTTACTAATGCTCGCAGTAGCACCTGGGTATTTGATACAGGTTTTGTTGCTAATATTTGCAACTCGAAACAGGGACTACGGATTAAGCGAGGATTGGCTAAGGACGAGGTGACGATGCACGTGGGAAATGGTTCCAAAGTCGATGTGATCGCAGTCGGCACGCTACCTCTACATCTACCTTCGGGATTAGTATTAGACCTAAATAATTGTTATTTGGTGCCAGCGTTAAGCATGAACATTATATCTGGATCTTGTTTGATGCGAGACGGTTATTCATTTAAATCAGAGAATAATGGTTGTTCTATTTATATGAGTAATATCTTTTATGGTCATGCACCCTTGAAGAGTGGTCTATTCTTATTAAATCTCGATAGTAATGACACACATATTCATAATGTTGAAGCAAAAGATGTAGAGTTGATAATGATAGTGCAACTTATTTGTGACACTGCCATTTAGGTCATATCGGTATAAAGCGCATGAAGAAACTCCATACTGATGGACTTTTGGAACCACTTGATTATGAATCACTTGGTACTTGCGAACCGTGCCTTATGGGCAAGATGACCAAAACACCGTTCTCCGGTACTATGGAGAGAGCAACAGATTTGTTGGAAATCATACATACAGATGTATGTGGTCCGATGAATGTTGAGGCTCGTGGCGGATATCATTATTTTCTCACCTTCACAGATGACTTAAGCAGATATGGGTATATCTACTTAATGAAACATAAGTCTGAAACATTTGAAAAGTTCAAAGAATTTCAGAGTGAAGTTGAAAATCATCGTAACAAGAAAATAAAATTTCTATGATCTAATCGTGGAGGAGAATATTTGAGTTACGAGTTTGGTTTACATTTGAAACAATGCGGAATAGTTTCGCAACTCACGCCACCCGGAACACCACAGCGTAATGGTGTGTCCGAACGTCGTAATCGTACTTTACTAGATATGGTGCGATCTATGATGTCTCTTACTGATTTACCGCTATCGTTTTGGGGTTATGCTTTAGAGACGGCCGCATTCACGTTAAATAGGGCACCATCAAAATCCGTTGAGACGACGCCTTATGAACTGTGGTTTGGCAAGAAACCAAAGTTGTCGTTTCTGAAAGTTTGGGGCTGCGATGCTTATGTGAAAAGGCTTCAACCTGATAAGCTCGAATCCAAAACGGAGAAATGTGTCTTCATAAGATATCCAAAGGAAACTATTGGATACACCTTCTATCACAGATCCGAAGGCAAGACTTTTGTTGCTAAATTCGGAAACTTTCTAGAGAAGGAGTTTCTCTCGAAAGAAGTGAGTGGGAGGAAAGTAGAACTTGATGAGGTAACTGTACCTACTCCCTTATTGGAAAGTAGTACATCACAGAAACCGGTTTCTGTGACACCTATACCAATTAGTGAGGAAGCTAATGATGATGATCATGAAACTTCAGAACAAGATACTACTGAACCTCGTAGATCAACTAGAGTAAGATCCGCACCAAAGTGGTAAGGTAATCCTGTTCTGGAAGCCATGCTACTAGATCATGATGAACCTACGAACTATGAAGAAGCGATGGTGAGCCCAGATTCCGCAAAATGGCTTTCAACCCTTGTCGGCAAGCAATTGAGAATAAATGGATCTTCAAGAAGAAGACTGACGCTGACGGTAATGTTACTGTCTACAAAGCTCGACTTGTCGCAAAAGGTTTTCAACAAGTTCAAGGGATTGACTACGATGAGACCTTCTCACCCGTAGCGATGCTTAAGTCTGTCCGAATCATGTTAGCAATTGCCGCATTTTATGATTATGAAATTTGGCAGATGGATGTCAAAACTGCATTCCTGAATGGATTTCTGGAAGAAGAGTTGTATATGATGCAGCCGGAAGGTTTTGTCGATCCTAAGGGAGCTAACAAAGTGTGCAAGCTCCAGCGATCCATTTATGGACTGGTGCAAGCCTCTCAGAGTTGGAATAAATGCTTTGATAGTGTGATCAAAGCATTTGGTTTTATACAGACTTTTGGAGAAGCATGTATTTACAAAAAGGTGAGTGGGAGCTCTGTAGCATTTCTGATATTATATGTAGATGACATATTACTAATCAAAAATAATATAGAATTTCTGGATAGCATAAAGGGATACTTGAATAAGAGTTTTTCAATGAAATACCTCAGTGAAGCTGCTTACGTATTGGGCATTAAGATCTATAGAGATAGATCAAGACGCTTAATTGGACTTTCACAAAGCACATACCTTGTCAAAATTTTGAAGAAGTTCAAAATGGATCAAGCAAAGAAAGGATTCTTGCCTGTGTTACAAGGTGTGAAATTGAGTAAGACTCAATGCCCGACCACTGCAGAAGATAGAGAGAAAATGAAAGATGTTCCCTACACTGGTAGAAAAAGGGCCTGTTGTCCCTGTTCGTAAGGGCCTTTTGTCCCGGTTCTGGAACCGGGACTAAAGGGTCGGTACTAATACCCTGTCCCTTTAGTCCCGGTTCAATCCAGAACCGGGATAGATGGGCCTACATGTGGCCTGTGCGCGGAGCCCAGGCAGGAGACCCTTTGGTCCCGGTTGGTGGCACCAACCGGGACCAATAGGCATCCACGCGTCAGCATTTCTGTGGTTGGGGTTTTTGTTTTTTTTAAAGGGGGGGGGGTTTGGGGGTTTTGGGGGGTTAATCTAGGTGTTTCATATATTGTGTTAGCTAGCTATAATTAATAGAGAGAAGTGTCCTCTCTTATGTCCGTGCTTGGTCGATGCTACGTACTATATATACGTATAGAGAGGACTAGACACGCTAGCTAGCTAGTAAGCAAACGAAGGAAACAGAAGATTGTCATGAACATATATGCATACAGAGAGAAGTGATATCGACCACCTCTCCTTCTCCGAGAGATTGGTCGAACAACAAGTTCTTGTATATCTATCTGACACTACCAGCTACATATATACAATAATTATCTCTTACAAATATAATCATACGGACTCAGGGTCCACATAGTATTCTCCGTCTTCAGGGATCATGTGGTCAAGAAAGAATGCCGCCAATTCCTCTTGAATTGCTCGCATGCGAGCTGGTGCTAGGAGTTCATCCCGCTTCCGAAACATCTAATTTAAAGAAGGGGGTCAATACATATATATATATGAATAAATGAAACTCAACACAAATGATGGTAATAAAATAAAATTGTGAATGTTGTTATTTACGTACTTCATATTGTTCGTCAGTGTAGCCCCGCTCACAGGTCGTGTGGCGGATGGACTCGCAAACGTAGTATCCACAGAAATCATTCCCTTGTTCCTGCCACAACCACTTTACAAGAAATAGAGGTCAATCAAACTGATAAGCAAGAATGTCAAATGGTATTGATGAAACTAGCGCTTGAATGACTAGTAGATGCGCGGAACATGCTACTATAGTACTTACTTTTGGGTGTCTAAATTGCAGCTCCTTCGACAGTCCCGGAGCTTTTCTGGTGAATTTTCTCCAAACCCTGCCGGACAAAGAAAACAATTACTTGATATATCAGGAAATGAACAAAGTTGCTGATATGGTGGATAATGATCGATTTAACTTACTTCTTGAGTATTTGAGTCATGTCTGCATAGTCCTGGGGATCTTTTCGTCTTGAGTCTAAGACGGTTACTAGTCCCTGCTCAAGCTTAATCTCTAGGAGAATATAGTGGAAACTGCACACGCATGCATAACTCATCAATTACATTACTATAACCTTGACTAATATATAAGGGAAACCGAATACGCACAAGACAGTAACACTCACTTGAAGTTGTAAGGAAAGAGTATTATATCTTTGTTTTCATTTATTACCAACGATCGTAGCAAGTTGGCCTCAGTAGCTGCGGCATGAAATTTAACCTGAGTTGCATCTATGAGATATGTGTTAATGAACCCAATATCACCGACTTGTCTTTTCTTCAATTCGGCGATCTTCAATCTGCATAATATAGTGAGGATGATTATAAATACATGCAATGAAAGAGCTGAGCTATATAGAGAGACTTAATGACAGAAGTAGTACTACTTACAGACAGTAGCAGGCGACCGTTGTTTTATCGAGGGCCAATTGATTGAAAAACTGATAGAACTCCTCAAATGGAACAGGCAACAGTTCAATTCCAACGAGGTCATGCTCCTTTTTAACTTTCACATACAAAGTACTCCTCCCCCCAGAGTCTCTGCAGATTTTCAAGTACCAATCATGCAATCTTCGCATCATCGTTGATAGAGATCTTTCATCTTTGATGAGAGGCTTCCCGTACTCGTATCTTTGTATCTGCACCTCCATGGGTTCATAATGTACATCGTCGGGCAGGTAATCTGCAAGATTGCTATAACCGGGCACCATTCTCGGATCATTAGCGACGTTGTGGCTAGGCACCTTGAGCGGGGGGCACGATTGCTTCGCTTGTTCGCCGAGCTAGGCAATTTGTTTCCCAGCTCGTCGTTCTTTCAGCCTTTGATCACTGACAGTACTTCCCGACCGCTCTGCTTCGGCAAATTCCTTTCCAATAATGCGCTCATAGTTTCCTTTCGGCGGAGACTTGGGTGGTTTTGTCAGGGCAGCCAGAGTGCGCTTCGCTTTCACCGGATCTACCTTCTCCTCCGGAAGTGGATGTCTCTTTGCTTTCAACCCTTGAAACCAGTCATCCACTTCGGTTCGTGCGATCTCAGCATTCTCCTCCGGGGTCCTCTCGTATGGTAACTTCTCTGGAGTCTTTAGAGAAGGACCGAATCTGTATGTCCTCCCGCCTCTGGCTGTACTGCTAGACGCCGGCCGAGCAGACGGAGCGGTTGTCTTCTTTACTTGCTTATGAGGCGGAGGAGAAGGACTACGACGCGTCGGAGCGGCGGCAGGTCTCTTCCGCCCTTGCTGACGAGGCAGAGAAGGAGGAGGTTGGCTGCTCGGGCGCGTCGGCGCAGGCGGAGAAGGAGGAGGAGTGCCGCCACGCGCTGGAGAAGGAGCCGGTCGAGTGCCCTGATCGTCACTCGCCGGAGGAGGAGGCGGTGGAGGAGGCGGAGTGCCCTGACTCGCCGGAGAAGGAGGCGGTGGAGGAGGCGGAGTGCCCTGACTCGCCGGAGGAGGAGGCGGTGGAGGAGGCGGAGTGCCTTGACATGCCGGAGGAGGAGGCGGAGGCATCCAGTTCGGAAGGTTGATGAGCTCCTTCCGCCATAGGCATGGAGGCTTCAGAGCAGACCCCAGCCTAGTCTCCCCTTCACCGGTAGGGTGGTCAAGCTGGAGGTCCTTAAATCCCTCCGTTATTTCATCCACCATCACCCTTGCACATCCTTCTGGAATCGGCCGACAGTGAAAAGTTGTGCCTGGTTCAGTAGGATAAACAGAGCCAACAGCCGCCTTGACCTTCAAATTCATCCATTGCGTCATAAAGTGGCAATTTTGAGACTCCGTGATAGCATCCACGGGATAGCTGGCAGGAGCCGTCAAGGCATGCTCCGGCTGAAGCAGCTCGGTGGAAGCCATGCTGCTTCTCCGCTGAGATGGCGGGGTAGCTTCGGGGGAAGCTACGGCAGTACGTTTGCTGCGATTCGCTTCTCGTTCCTCTATCGCTTGTACCCTTGCTTGCAGCGCCTGCATTTGGGTCTGCTGCACTTTTTTCCTCCTCTCATGGGATTTGTAACCGCCTGCGTCCGGAAACCCAACCTTCCACGGAATGGAGCTTGGCGTGCCTCGTGTCCATCCAGGGTGCTCAGGATTCCCGAGGGCCATTGTGAGCTCGTCGTTCTCTCTGTCTGGAAAGAACGTCCCTTGCTGCGCTGCTTCGATATAGTGCTGAAGCTTCCTGACTGGTATGTCCATTTGATTGTTCGTCCAAATGCACTTCCCTGTTACAGGGTCCAAGGTTCCGCCAGCCCCGAACAACCAAGTCCGGCAACGGTCTGGCCAGTTAATTGTCTCTGGTTCGATCCTTTTATCAACCAGATCATTCTCAGTCTTGGCCCACTTAGGCCGGGCTACGAGGTAGCCACCTGACCCCGTGCTATGGTGATGCTTCTTCTTCGCATCATTTTGCTTGTTTGTCGCCGACATCTTCTTACTCTTTTCCAATGTCTTGTGGGCCACAAATGCGGGCCAGTGATCTCTGATCTTTATCTGCCCTTGAATTCTGGTGTCTCATTATTTTCGACAAACTTATTCAGCTCTTTCTTCCACCTCCTGAATAGTTCTGGCATCCTCTTAAGAGCAAAATATTTGATTAATTGCTCTTTAACTGGCTTCTCTGGATTATCCTCTGGCGGTAGGGTGAAATTTGACTTCAGCTCAGTCTAAAGATCATTTTTCTGCATATCATTGACATAAGACACCTCAGGGTCTTCTATAGCCGGCTTAAACCATTGCTGGATGCTGATCGGGATCTTGTCCCTAACCAAAACCCCGCACTGAGCAACAAATGCGCTCTTTGTCCGGAGGGGTTCAATCGGTTGGCCGTCGGGCGCGATTGCTATGATCTCAAACTTTTCATCTGAGCTCAACTTTTTCTTCGGGCCTCGTCTCTTTACCGAAGTTGTGCTCGATCCGGAGGGCTAGAAAAAAGAACAAAGACTTAATTAATATGTGTACATACCAAAACAATGAATGCATCAATTAGCTAGTCAGCAAAAGCTTAACTAATATATATACCTGGCCGGACTCGGTTCGGTCACCGGAGACGTCATCACGGTCTCCTTCTTGCACCAGCATTGGGTCACCGGAGCCGTCCTCACGGTCTCCTTCTTGCACCGGCATTAGGTCACCGGAGCCATCATAATCAGCTGCTTCCAGACCATCGGTCTCGTTGAGAAACAACGAGCAGATGGCATCACTTCCTCGTGCGATTATGTCCCCCAACAACTCTTCTTGTACTTCGTCTCGGGCGGTGTCCATAGTTTCTACAAATATTGACAACATGGCAATTATTATTCAAACATGACAGATGGATATATTAGTGGCAAAAACGTAGAACTAATATTAATTAGTGGCCTCGACGCTGCTTCTCTAGGGTTTGGGGTGGCCTCGACGTTGCTTCTCTAGGATTTGGGGTGGCCTCGACAACGCTTCAAGGATAAAAAAATAAGACCCTGACCCTCTACCGTTCGGTGACCCTGACCCTCGGCGACCCTCGTTCCCGATAAAATAAAGAGGAAGAAGAAGAAAAAAAAGAGAAGAAAGAATAGAGGAGAAGAACTCCTCTATTCTTTCTTCTCCTCTTTTTTTCTTCTTCCTCTTCTTTTTTTATCCTCTTCTTCCTCTCATGTTCGAGAGGATCGCCGAGGGGTCGGGAGGTTGCCTAGTGTCAAAGAATTCAACAAAACCATGTCTTCATCATTAGGCGAAAGTAACATGTGCATGATGGTACGAAGCTCTCCAAAGTTATTTTGGAACGGAGTCCCAGATAAGATAATTTGCTTTTTGGTACAAAGTTCAGCAAGAACCTTCCAAATATCGTTATTTGGAAGGCCTTTGCTGAAATTCATACAAAAAGGCAAATTATCCCATCCGGGACACCATTCCAAAATAACTTTGGAGGACTTCGTCATGCCCTGGTTACTTCCGGCTAATGATGAAGCCATGGATTTCTTCAATACTTTGACACTAGGAAACCTCTCTCAACCCCTCGGCGATCCTCGACCCCTCGAACCCTCGACGACCCTGGACCCCTCGACCCCTCGAACCCTCGACGACCCTAGACCCCATCTCGACCCCCTCATGTCGAAGTTATCGGGTAGGGGGTATATCGACAACGACATACCCAATACATGCATACATACATACATATCACATGCATCCATACATATATGAACAAAATTAATATCTACTAATTAACAACCTAAATAAAAAAACTAATACATATAGGAAGAAGAAGAAAAAATAAGAGAAGAAAGAATAGAGGAGAAGACTTCCTCTTCTTCTCCCTCTTCTTCCCCTTCTTCCCTCGACCCCCTAAACTAGTTCTCAACCCTC
>NC_041392.1:703452498-703521986 GCF_002162155.2 Triticum dicoccoides | reverse complement strand
CAAAGGCCTCTTTTCAGTAGTCCAAAGGGCGGGAAGCGGCGGCCTTTGGTCTCGGTTGGTGGCACTAACCGGGACTAAAGGGGGGCATTCGTCACGGTTTGTGCCACGAACCGTGACCAATGCCCCCCTTTAGTCCCGGTTGGTGCCACCAACCGGGACCAAAGGCCTTGTGCGGCTGCTGCGTCGAAAGTTTAGTCCCACCTCGCTAGTTGAGAGGGGTGCGCAGTGGTTTATAAGCCCCACTGCCGCACCCCTCTCGAGCTCCTCTCCATTGCAGGCTTACGGGCCTAATTGTCACTTCTATGCTTGTGGGCCTACTAGGCCTCCTGCGGGCCTGAATCCTGGCCCTTGAATGGGTTTCTAGTCGTATTCATGCCGTGGGGGCCCAGTAGGTGGCATTTTTTTGTTTTTTTTGTTGCTTTATTTATTTTCTTTTGTTTTTTTGCTTTATTTTTTAATTCTTTATGCTTTTAGTTTTAGAAAAATTATAAACTTTTTGTTAATGCCATTAGTTTTCAAATTTGAAAACACTTTTTTGTTTTTTTGTTTTCTTTGTTGCTTTATTTATTTTATTTTGTTTCTACTTACAACAAAATACTTATTGTTGCTATTTTTTCTAGTTTTTTTGTTTTGTTTTCTGCATTATTTATTTTCTTTTGTTTTTTTCTTTATTTCTTTATTCTTTTTGCTTTTAGTTTTAGAAAAATTATAAACTTTCTGTTAGTGCCATTAGTTTTCAAACTTGAAAACACTTTTTTTGTTTTTTAGTTTTCTTTGTTGCTTTATTTATTTTATTTTGTGATTAACTTTACTATAAAAATAGTTTTTTCCTGTTTTTTGATTTGTTTTTTGCATTATTTATTTTCTTTTGTTTTTTGCTTTAATTTTTAATTCTGTTTGCTTTTAGGTTAGCAAAATTACAAACTTTCTGTTAGTGCCATTAGTTTTAGAAAAATTATAAACTTTCTGTTAGTGCCATTAGTTTTCAAATTTGAATAGTTAAAATTTGAATTCTTTGAAAATTGTTTGAATCACAAGTTTGTGATTAACTTACTAAAAAAATGAGAATAGACGCGCTTATAGAGAAAATTCAACCTAAATTCCTAGTAAATTTCAATGAATTTCAGAGAAATTCACTATGAATTTAGGTTAAACTTTTCTCTATTAGGGCATCTATTTTGACTTTGAGAGGAGCTCAACAAGGCAGAGAGGGAAGGGCTTATAAACCGGTGTGAGCCCCCTTCGGTTGGCGAGGTGGGACTGAACTCTGCCCGCAATGAGGACCAACCCTTTAGTCCCGGTTTGTGGCACAAACCGGGACTAATGGTCATGGGCCAGGGGCGAGGAGCAAAATTATAAACTTTCTGTTAGTGCCATTAGTTTTAGAAAGTTGAAAGTTGAAAGTTGGCATGGGCCAGGGACTAATGGTCATGGTATTACGAGGGCCGAACCATAAGACATGAAAGCATTTCAAATGAACTCTGAAAAAGTTGAAAGTTGGCATGGTATCATAATTTCACCCACATAGCATGTGCATGTACAAAACAGACAATGGTAGCATGTTCGTGTGTTACAAAGTTGGCATGGTATCATCATAATAGTTGCGGGAGAAAGTCTTCACTTTTTCTTCGCTTGTGTCATTTGCTTATTGCGCCGTAACCATGAATAATCTTCATTGTTTATCAGGATGCTTGGGTCAGCCTTGACATTGAAGGGAGGAATTTCATGAAACTTTTCATAATCTTCAAACATGTCTGTCTTGCCGTCCACTCCCAGGATGTCCCTTTTTCCTGAAAGAACTATGTGGCGCTTTGGCTCATCGTATGATGTATTCGCTTCCTTATCTTTTCTTTTTCTCGGTTTGGTAGACATGTCCTTCACATAGATAACCTGTGCCACATCATTGGCTAGGACGAACGGTTCGTCAGTGTACCCAAGATTTTTCAGATCCACTGTTGTCATTCCGTACTGTGGGTCTACCTGTACCCCGCCGCCTAACAGATTGACCCATTTGCATTTAAACAAAGGGACCTTAAAATCAGGTCCGTAGTCAAGTTCCCAAATGTCCACTATGTAACCATAATATGTGTCCTTTCCTCTCTCGGTTGCTGCATCAAAGCGGACACCGCTGTTTTGGTTGGTGCTCTTTTGATCTTGGGCGATCGTGTAAAATGTATTCCCATTTATCTCGTATCCTTTGTAAGTCAATACAGTCAAAGATGGTCCCCTGGACAACAAGTACAACTCATCACAAACAGTGTTGTCACCTCTGAGACGTGTTTCCAACCAACTGCTGAAAGTCCTGATGTGTTCACATGTAATCCAGTCGTCGCACTGCTCCGGGTGTTTGGAGCGCAGACTGTTCTTGTGTTCATCGACATACGGGGTCATCAAGGTAGAGTTCTGTAGAACTGTGTAGTTTGCTTGAGACCAAGAATATCCATCCCTGTATATTATTGAGTCTCTTCCAAGAGTGCCTTTTCCAGTCAGTCTCCCCTCATACCGCGATTTAGGGAGACCTATCTTCTTAAGGCCAGGAATGAAGTCAACACAAAACCCGATATCATCCTCTGTTTGATGGCCCATGGAGATGCTTCCTTCTGGCCTAGCGCGGTTATGGACATATTTCTTTAGGACTCCCATGAACCTCTCAAAGGGGAACATATTGTGTAGAAATACGGGCCCCAGGATGACAATCTCGTCGACTAGATGAACTAGGACGTGCGTCATGATATTGAAGAAGGATGGTGGGAACACCAGCTCGAAACTGACAAGACATTGCGCCACATCACTCCTTAGCCTTGGTATGATTTCTGGATCGATCACCTTCTGAGAGATTGCATTGAGGAATGCACATAGCTTCATAATGGCTAATCGGACGTTTTCCGGTAGAAGCCCCCTCAATGCAACCGGAAGCAGTTGCGTCATAATCACGTGGCAGTCATGAGACTTTAGGTTCTGTAACTTTTTCTCTGGCATATTTATTATTCCCTTTATATTCGACGAGAAGCCAGTCGTGACCTTCATACTAAGCAGGCATTCAAAGAAGATTTCTTTCTCTTCTTTCGTAAGAGCGTAGCTCGTAGGACCTTTATACTGCTTCGGAGGCATGCCGTCTTTTTCGTGCAAACGTTGCAGGTCTTCCTGTGCCTCAGGTGTATCTTTTGTCTTCCCATACACGCCCAAGAAGCCTAGCAGGTTCACGCAAAGGTTCTTCGTCACGTGCATCACGTCGATTGAGGAGCGGACCTCTAGGTCTTTCCAGTAGGGTAGGTCCCAAAATATAGATTTCTTCTTCCACATGGGTGCGTGTCCCTCAGCGTCATTTGGAACAGCTAGTCCACCGGGACCCTTTCCAAAGATTATGTAGTGTAAATCATTGACCATAGCAAGCACGTGATCACCGGTGCGCATGGCGGGTTTCTTCCGGTGATCTGCCTCGCCTTTGAAATGCTTGCCTTTCTTTCGACATTGATGGTCGGTCAGAAGAAATCGACGATGGCCCAGGTACACATTCTTCCTGCATTTGTCCAGGTATATACTTTCAGTGTCATCTAAACAGTGCGTGCATGTGTGGTATCCTTTGTTTGTCTGTCCTGAAAGGTTACTGAGAGCGGGCCAATCGTTGATGGTCACGAACAGCAACGCCTTAAGGTTAAATTCCTCCTTTCTGTGCTCATCCCACGTACGTACACCGTTTCCATTCCACAGCTGTAAAAGTTCTTCAACTAATGGCCTTAGGTACACATCAATTTTGTTGCCGGGTTGCTTAGGGCCTTGGATGAGAACTGGCATCATAATGAACTTCCGCTTCATGCACATTCAAGGAGGAAGGTTATACATACATAGAGTCACGGGCCAGGTGCTATGATTGCTGCTCTGCTCCCCGAAAGGATTAATGCCATCCACGCTTAAAGCAAACCATACATTCCTTGGGTCCTTTGCAAACTCATCCTAGTACTTTCTCTCGATTTTTCTCCACTGCGACCCGTCAGCGGGTGCTCTCAACTTCCCATCTTTCTTTCGGTTCTCACTGTGCCATCGCATCAACTTGGCATGCTCTTCGTTTCTGAACAGACGTTTCAACCGTGGTATTATAGGACCATACCACATCACCTTCGCAGGAACCCTCTTCCTAGGGGGCTCGCCGTCAACATCACCAGGGTCATCTCGTCTGATCTTATACCGCAATGCACCGCATACCAGGCATGCGTTCAGATCCTTGTATGCACCACGGTAGAGGATGCAGTCATTAGGGCATGTGTCGGTGTCAAAACCGGCGGATCTCGGGTAGGGGGTCCCGAACTGTGTGTCTAGGTTAGATGGTAACAGGAGACAGGGGACACTTTGTTTTACCCAGGTTCGGGCCCTCTCGATGGAGGTAAAACCCTACTCCTTCTTGATTAATATTGAAGATATGGGTAGTACAAGAGTAGATCTACCACGAGATCAAGGAGGCTAAACCCTAGAAGCTAGCCTATGGTATGATTGTGTATGGAGTTGATTCTCTATGGGCTACAACCCTCCGGTTTATATAGACACCGGATAAGGTTAGGGTTACACAGAGTCGGTTACAATGGTAGGAGATCTTGAATATCGCATCGCCAAGCTTGCCTTCCACGCCAAGGAAAGTCCCATCCGGACACGGGACAAAGTCTTCAATCTTATATCTTCATAGTCCAGGAGTCCGGCTGAAGGTATAGTCCGGCTATCCGAACACCCCCTAATCCAGGACTCCCTCAGTAGCCCCTGAACCAGACTTCAATGACGACGAGTCCGGCGCGCAAATTGTCTTCGGCATTGCAAGGCGAGTTCCTCCTCCAAGTCCTTCATAGAAGATTGTAATCACCAAGAGTAGTGTCCGGCTCTGTAAAATAAGTTTCCATATATTGCTATCAAGAGAATAATATTAACACAAATCAAATCGCCTGACGTATTCTGCAGTGCGCCATCACACTACAGCCAAGTCCTCTACTCGAATCGTTTTTACTTCCCCACCTCAGCATGTTTTGCGAGGTGGTTTCCTTGGCACATCTTGTCAAAGCAGAGATCGTGTGCCCCTTTTACGGGATTCTCATTAATACGGATGTGGGTAACCCAACTGCGCCATTTATCACGGTGCTCGGGAGGCAAGCGAGTTTTATTAGGCAAGTGGGGACGCATAACCGCATCCGCCTATATAAGGGGATAAGGATCCACCCTATTTACCTACGCCTTCTTCCTCCCTTGCCTACCCATCTCTCACGCACCCGAGCTCCAGCGCCCAAGCCCGCACTTCCCACCTCAACCTTCTCCAGCAATGTCCGGAGCGGGAGGCAAATGGATGGTCTCCACCGTTATGGAGGACAAAATCAAGAAGCTAAGGAAGGCCGGGTATCTGTCCAAGGACATCGCGCACCGGCTTCCCGAGAAGGGACAGCTTATCCCCACCCCAAGGCCCCATGAGAGGGTGGTATTTCTCCTCCACTTCCTCCGCGGACTGGGTTTTCCACTCCACCCATTTGTCCGGGGGCTCATGTTCTACTACGGCCTGGATTTCCACGATCTGGATCCGAACTTCATCCTCAACATCTCGGCGTTTATCGTCGTGTGCGAGGCCTTTCTCCGCGTCCGCCCCCATTTCGGCCTCTGGCTCAAGACTTTCAACGTCAAGCCCAAGGTGGTGAGCGGCAGCCAGGCGGAGTGCGGAGGCGCCATGGCGGGCAAGATGGCCAACGCCCTATGGTTCGAGGGCTCTTTCATGGAGACCCTAAAGGGATGGCAATCCGGGTGGTTTTATATCACCGAGCCACGCGATCCGGAATGGACCGCGGTCCCTGAGTTCCGATCCGGACCCCCCACACGGCTTGTGTCCTAGAAAGAGACGGGCCTGTCGTGGGGCGACGAGAAAGAGGTGACCGGATTGCAAACATGCATCCGATCCCTGGTGAACAAGCCAATCCGGCTTGTCAACATAATCCAGGTTATGCTCGTTCGCCGGATCCTCCCGTGCCAACACCAGGATTTCAATCTGTGGGAGTTCGACTCGGCGCAGCATCGAACCCTCAGTAGGCTCTTCGACACAACGTACGAAGATGCCTGGAAGATGCTATTCAAGGGCGCCGAGGATCCCGCATCCGCTTCCGAGGACCGCGGATACAGCTCACAGCGTCACGCTAGCAAGGTATGCTATCTACACCTGTTACAGGATGTTCAAGCTTTTTTCATAGTTTGACTCTATGCGGGATCTAAACTCCCTTGCCTTTGACAGGCTTGGCGGGCGATGGCCGAACCGATTAACTGTCCGGCTCCGCTGCCCGAAGACCCAGCCCCAACTCTACTGGTGAAGCTGCTGACTCCGGCGCCTTATGTGGTGCCGGAGAAGAAGGCTAAGAAGAAGACGACCACGGGGACTCGAAAGAGTATCCGTAATGTGGTGTGGTCGGACTCGTCATCCGGCGAGTCCGAGACGCCCTCCTCCCATGAAAACGAGGAGGAGAAAGAAGAAACCTCTCCCCCTCCAGCGGGGGGAGGAAAGAAGAGGGAGGCCGCCCCAACTGGGGAGGCCGAGGGGTCCAGGAAGAGGAAGATCCCTCCGCCGGACTATTCCCCCGACGCCGAAGAAGACGAAGAGGAGTGGCCGGATAGGGCCAAGCATCCGGCGAAATTGTAAGTTCGGATATCAGAGTAACTCGTGATGTTCCTTTGTTGCACAACTTTACCTAATGTCGATGATACTTATACAGCCCGCCCCGGGCCGAACTCAACGAGTCGTCGAGCGGCTCCCTGGATTCATCGGACGTGAACTCTGTTCCTCCCGCTGTCTCCCCCCGCACTGCGGACGACATTGAAGTGGCGTCGCGACAAGCTCCGGGGCAGGAGGAGGTGGTCCTGGAGGAGCCGCAAGGCAACCTCCCGGACTCCAGGAGTAAAGGGGACAAGACCCCCCAGGGCTCCAAGTCCGGCCTTAAGCCGGACACCATGCCGGAATCTTCAATGATTCCGGACCGCGGTAGGCGAGCTCCTTCCAAGAGGAGCAAGCCTTCTGAGCCGGCAACCTCCGTCCAACCAGAGGTGCCGGACAATCTGCTGGAGGTGCTTGAAGGTGCCTCCATCGACGAGGAGCACCGTACTATTATGAGTACGGTGATCTAGAAGGTCCAGTCTGCCAAGAGCGGGCTGAGTGAAGCTTGTGCTAGCGTCCTAACAGGCTTCGAGGTAAGTAAAAATATGTAAAAATATTACCGCATAGACAGTAGCCCCTGATGCTCTATTTGGCGTTCGGAAAGAAAAGCCGAATAGAGGATCTATTAAATTTCGTAGAAGTCTAACAATAAAGAGTCAATATGCGTATGCAGACTTCGCTGCTGTCCACCGCCGCACTGACTGCGGAGGTGGGTGTCCTGAAACAGGGACTCGAGCGGTCCGAGCAAGAGCTCGGCCTTGCCAAGCGGCAACTCGAGGAGAAAGAAGGTAAGAAATACCTTACAGAAATAAGTGCCTACACAGAGGCGTGATTGCAAAAAATAACAGGATTGTACTGCTTATTGTAGGGGCCACGACTGAGGTGGCGACCCTCAAGCAGGCGCTGTCTGAGGCCGAAAAGAAAACGGCCGCGGAGCGCACCGAGCGAGAAAAACTTGGGGCTCAGGTCGGCGAGGTGTAGCAAGAGCTTCAGGCTCTCATGAGAAAACATGAGAGTTTGGAGCTTGAGTCAGAGACCCGAGCGCCCGAGCTCGCGGCCGCCCTTGAGACTGCCAAGTCTACCAAGGCCGAAGCCCAAAAGGCCCTCCGAGAGTTGGAGGATATGAAGAAGATAGCAACGGGTAAGGCATTCTTTATGCAAAGCAGAAATATAAAAGTAAACTACTTGTTACTTACCCGAATCCGGAGTTCTCCAGGGGCATTCGCAGATCTTCCCCGCAGCGTATCCGATGCCGCCGCATTCTACCGAGCTGAAGAGGGCAGCTCGACAGAGAAGGTATTTTGGTCTCAGTATGCTGAGGCCGGACACCCTGTGCCCTTGAGCGACCAGCTGAAACAGCTGGTCGAACTCCACAAGGCGGCCGAATAGGCCATGAAGGGCTTCATAGTTCGGCTGTGGCCCGGAGAGGCCCTGCCTGGGAGCTACTTCGGGCTGGTACGGCGGCTGGTGGAGGCCTGTCCAAGGCTCGAGGTCCTCAAGCGCTCCGTCTGCATCGAAGGTGCCCGTAGGGCCCTTGCCCGTGTAAAGGTGCACTGGGTAAGCTAGACGGTGAGAAGCTTGTGAAGGACGTGCCGCCGCCGGGGAAGGAGCATCGCAAGCCCGAGAACTATTACAAGGATGTTCTTGCGGGTGCTTGCCTTGTGGCAGATGAATGTACCAAGGATGTAAGTTTTGAATAAACTCGCTCGTTTTTATCCTGTGCGCTGAAAACTTGTTCATAGGCGCTTTAAGCAATGCTTGTTGAATTAAAAATATTATTTTCTGTGCGACCGTTTATCAAAAAATTGAGAGATGGCCAGTCGTCGGCTTCTGCCCCCATGCCACTAGTGCTGGGGTGTTCGGGGATAAACCTGTGCACTCTTTTCCCCATAGTTGGGTCCTTCGAGGGAGGCGCTCAGCACAACGAACCAGGCAATCGGACTATAATGCTTGAACACTCTCACTTATCCATAGAACTTTATAACTTTAAATTTCGGCGAAGCCCCTAGTTCGGAAGACCGAGTTCGGGGCGCTATCCATGCCTTGGCTGGGGTTATCCAGCTCCTCGCTCGAAGCAGCATAGGCCTTTAGGGACCCGAAAAACCTCTCGAACAGCGACCGGTCTCTCGCCTTATCATGACAGTCAGTTTTAGCTTTCTCCACTGAGGTGCTTAGCCCAGCTCAACCGGGGCACAATCGCAGTGGTTCTCCTAGTGCTACCTTAGCCGATATAGCGGAACATAAGGCACCAAAACATAGGAGCCAGGCAAACCCAACTATTGACCCAAATCATGATTCGGAGCCGATGCATATAGTGCTATAAGTTCGGGGTGCCGCACTTGTGAAAGTGTACGGACTTCTCACACCATATTAAAGGGTACTGAAGCCCCTGGCGTACTTGTCGTACTATAGTGTACGGGTGCAACATGTCATTAATGAACATATATAAAATAGAGTAATGCAAAAAATAGACGAGAATCTAAGCATTGTTTATAGAGAGGCTATTTATCAAAGCCGAACGATACAAATAGTGCGATAAGCAAAAGATATTGGACTATTCAGTATGTCCTGACCAGGGGCAGGCCGCATAATTGTATTTAAAACAGGTATACCGCTCGTAACAGAGACCACTTGGGAGTTCCATAATGCGGCGTGGCTTGTCTGCCTCCCTGGATCTTGCATCGTTTGTGCGGCAGTCGAGTTGCTGAATAGGTCGTCCGAAGTATGGAGTCCTGAAAGTAAGAAAAAAATTAAAAGAATCCGGCAGCCCCTAGTACGTTTTAAGCCATATGTTGGGCGTGCCGTTTATTATGCCCCTTCCCCTGTGCCCATGGTATTTCAAGGGCGTAGTTGTGTATGCGAGGTACTGGTTTCGCTAGGTCGCGAAAGCTGGGGTTGGGGCCGCATTGCTACGCTTGCTCAAAGTGTGCCAGGCGGTCCTGCTGTAGGTTACTCCGGGCGCGCTTGGCGGTGTCTGGCTTTTTAATGGTCGGACTGGGGAATTGCCTAAGAAGGCTACTTTGTATCTCCGCTGCGAGAGCCGCCGTATGCTCCTCCGTACGGAGGGAGCGTTCGGTGTTTCCCTTGACCGTGATTACTCCTCGAGGGCCTGGCATCTTGAGTTTGAGATATGCGTAATGCGGCACCGCATTGAATTTTGCGAATGCGGTTCGTCCGAGCAGGGCGTGATAGCCACTGCGAAACGGGACTATATCGAAGATTAACTCTTCGCTTCGGAAATTATCCGGGGATCCGAAGACCACGTCAAGTGTTACTGAGCCTGTACAATTGGCTTCTACACCTGGTATAACGCCTTTAAAGGTTGTTTTTGTGGGTTTGATCCTTGAGGGATCTATGCCCATTTTCCGCACTGTGTCCTGATAAAGCAGGTTCAGGCTACTGTCGCCATCCATGAGGACTCTTGTGAGGTGAAATCCGTCGATGATTGGGTCGAGAACCAATGCGGTGAAGCCGCCATGACGGATGCTAGTGGGATGGTCCCTTCGATCAAAGGTGATCGGGCAGGAGGACCATGGGTTGAACTTTGGGGCGACTGGCTCCATCGCGTATACGTCCCCCAGCGCACGCTTCCGCTCCCGCTTGGGAATGTGGGTTGCGTATATCATGTTCACCGTCCGCACTTGTGGGGGAAAGCCCTTCTGTCCATTGTTGTTCGGCGGCTTGGGCTCTTCATCGTCGCTGTGCAGCCCCTTGTCTTTGTTTTCGGCTCTTAACTTGCCTGCCTGCTTGAACACCCAACAATCCCTGTTAGTGTGATTGGCTGGCTTTTTGGGGGTGCCATGTATCTGGCACAAGCGATTGAGTATTCGGTCCAAACTGGACGGGCCCTGAGTATTCTTTTTGAATAGCTTTTTCCGCTGACCGGATTTATAGCCTCTGAATCTGGCATTGACTGCCGTCTCTTCATTGCTGTCGCTGTTAACGCGGTGTTTTTGCTTATTCCGACGTGTCCTGCCACTTTTGTCCTTGGTATCCAAATTATCAGGGTTCTTTGATAAGTTGTTACTGCGAGCCAGCCAGCTGTCTTCTCCCGCGCAAAAGCGGGTCATGAGTGTCGTGAGTGCTGCCATGGATTTTGGCTTTTCCTGTCCCAGGTGCCGGGCAAGCCACTCGTCGCGGATGTTATTCTTGAAAGCTGCTAGGGCCTCTGCGTCCGGATAGTCGACTATCTGGTTTTTCTTTGTTAGGAACTGTGTCCAGAATTGTCTGGCTGATTCTTCTGGCTGCTGAATTATGTGGCTTAAGTCGTCGGCATCCGGCGGTCGTACGTAAGTGCCCTGGAAGTTATCGAGGAATGCGGCTTCCAGGTCCTCCCAAGAACCGATTGAGTGTGCTGGCAAGTTGTTAAGCCAATGCCGGGCCGGTCCTTTAAGTTTGAGCGGGAGGTACTTGATGGCGTGTAGATCATCACTGCGTGCCATGTGGATGTGAAGGAGATAGTCCTCGATCCATACCGCCGGGTCTGTGGTGCCATCGTATGATTCGATGTTTACGGGTTTGAAGCCCTCTGGGATTTTATGATCCATTACTTCATTCGTGAAGCATAGCGGGTGTGCGGCGCCTCTGTACTGGGCTATATCACGACGCAGCTCGGAAGAGCTATGTCTGTTGTGTTCGGCCCGGCCGGATTTGTTGTATCCGGAGTGAAGATCATTGTCACATGCCGTAGGGCACCTGTGCGATCCGTAGATCGATCTTGTTTGTCTTGCTTTATCCTCTAGTATGTCTCGCAGGTCGGGCGCATTTTCCTGTGCCTTAGTTGTGCGGCGTCGGGGCATGGCTTGGGTGGAGGGCTGAGCGGCCTCTCTGTCACGGCCACGGGGTGGCCGGTCTGCCATGTCATGCGCTGGTGATGTAGGTGCTTCCTCCTCTGATCGGGGTAGCGGCCTGTGCTTTGGGTAACTCTTGGAGGGGCGTTCGAGTTCATACTCTTCGGCCGCAAGGACTTCAGTCCATCTGTCAGCTAGCAAATCTTGGGCAGCTCTAAGCTGTTGCTGCTTTTTCTTGAGGCTGCTTGCCGTGGCTAAAAGCCTGCGTTTAAAATGCTCTTGTTCGGCGGGGTCTGATGCTATGACGAATTCGTCGTCATCGAGGCTTGCCTCGTCTTCGGAGGGAGGCGTATAGTTATCATCCTCAACCTCTTGGTCTGCCGCTCTCTCGTGAGGGCTCGATTCTCCATCTTCCTGTGCCGAATCTTGCTGAGGTGGGTGTTCTTCGGCGCTATCCGGGGTAGTATTATCTCCCATGCCGGAATCACCGTTTTTGCTTTGGCGGGATTTAGAGCGGCGCCGCTGACGCCGGCGCTTTGGCTGTTTCTTGGGGGCGTTATCCCCCATTGTTCCATCGCCATCTCCATCTTTTGGAGTATCCACCATGTATATGTCGTATGACGAGGTGGCTTTCCAGCGCCCTACAGGTGCTGGTTCCTGTTCGTCTCCTATATCATCGTCCATGCCGTCGATGTCTTCGGAGCCGAAGTCAAGTATGTCGGTTAAGTCATCGACAGTGGCTACAAAGTGGGTGGTGGGTGGGTTTTGAATTTCCTCACCGTCCGTATCCCACCCTTGCTGACCGTAGTCCGGCCAGGGCTCTCCTGATAAAGAGAGAGACTTAAGAGAATTCAGGATGTCGCCAAAAGGCGAATGCTGAAAGATGTCCGCTGCGGTGAACTCCATTACCGGCGCCCACTCGGATTCGATTGGCAGGGGTGCGGGGGGCTCGGAGTTCGGAGAGGGATTCGGCTCCTCGGAGTCACGGGCCATGCAGAGTGCGGGGCTGGAGTTCGGCTCGATCGCCTCTGAGATCGCAGCCCCTGAGGCAGCGTCCAACAGCTGATCCTCGATCGGCGCAGTAGGTTCCAAATCAATGGTCGAAACCGATGCGTGTGCGGCCTCCAAGGCGCTGTTCGGCGGCAGAGCTATATCGTGCCCATCGAGACAGTGCGGCACGCTTGGCTGTGGCTCGAATCCGTCGAAGATCAAGTCTCCGCGGATGTCAGCCGTGTAGTTTAGGCTTCCAAACCTGACCTGATGGCCAGGGGCGTAGCTTCCGATCTGCTCAAGGTGGCCAAGCGAATTGGCCCGCAGTGCGAAGCCGCCGAAGACGAAGATCTTTCCGGGAAGGAAAGTCTCACCCCGGACTGCATCGTTATTGAAGATCGAAGGAGCCATCGGGCCTAAAGGTGACGACACAGAGGAACTCTCAATGAAAGCACCAATGTCGGTGTCAAAACCGGCGGATCTCGGGTAGGGGGTCCCGAACTGTGCGTCTAGGTCGGATGGTAACAAGAGACAGGGGACACTTTGTTTTACCCAGGTTCGGGCCCTCTCGATGGAGGTAAAACCCTACTCCTGCTTGATTAATATTGAAGATATGGGTAGTACAAGAGTAGATCTACCACGAGATCAAGGAGGCTAAACCCTAGAAGCTAGCCTATGGTATGATTGTGTATGGAGTTGATTCTCTACGGGCTACAACCCTCCGGTTTATATAGACACCGGATAGGGTTAGGGTTACACAGAGTCGGTTATAATGGTAGGAGATCTTGAATATCGCATCGCCAAGCTTGCCTTCCACGCCAAGGAAAGTCCCATCCGGACACGGGACGAAGTCTTCAATCTTATATCTTCATAGTCCAGGAGTCCGGCTGAAGGTATAGTCCGGCTATCCGAACACCCCCTAATCCAGGACTCCCTCAGCATGCATGTATCTTCTCCACCTCTAATCCTAGAGGGCATATGACCTTTTTTTGCTGCGTATGTACTGTCGGGCAATTCATTATCCTTTGGAAGCTTCTTCTTCAATATTTTCAGTAGCTTCTCAAATCCTTTGTCAGCCACAACATTCTCCGCCTTCCACAGCAGCAATTCCAGTACGGTACCGAGCTTTGTGTTGCCATCTTCGCAATTGGGGTATAACCCTTTTTTGTGATCCTCTAATATGCGATCGAACTTCAGCTTCTCCTTTTGACTTTCGCATTGCGTCCTTGCATCGACAATGACCCGGCGGAGATCATCATCATCGGGCACATCTTCTGGTTCCTCTTGATCTTCAGCAGCTTCACCTGTTGCAGCATCATTGGGCACATCGTCTGGTTCCTCTTGATCTTCACCAGCTCCCCCTGTTGCAGCATCACCGTATTCAGGGGGCACATAGTTGTCATCGTACTCTTCTTCTTCGCCGTCTTCCATCATAACCCCTATTTCTCCGTGCCTCGTCCAAACATTATAGTGTGGCATGAAACCCTTGTAAAGCAGGTGGGAGTGAAGGATTTTCCGGTTAGAGTAAGACCTCGTATTCCCACATTCAGTGCATGGACAACACATAAAACCATTCTGCTTGTTTGCCTCAGCCGCATCGAGAAACTCATGCAAGCCCTTAATGTACTCGTGGGTGTGTCTATCCCGTACATCCATTGCCGGTTCATCTACGTGCATTATATATAATTACGTGTCCAAATTAATAGAAGTTCATCATCACATTAAAACCAAATTGCATACATAGTTCTCATCTAACAACATATAGCTCTCCAGAGCATCTAATTAATTAAACCATACATTGAAACTATGTAAAACATTTCAATGCGAATAAAAATGCGATCATAATCGCAACCAAGGTAACAATTGATCCAACGGCATAATGATACCAAGCCTCGGTATGAATGGCATATTTTCTAATCTTTCTAATCTTCAAGCGCATTGCATCCATCTTGATCTTGTGATCATCGACGACATCCGCAACATGCAACTCCAATATCATCTTCTCCTCCTCAATTTTTTTTCTATTTTTTCCTTCAACAAATTGTTTTCTTCTTCAACTAAATTTAACCTCTCGACAATAGGGTCGGTTGGCATTCCGATTCAGATACATCCTACATAAATAAAATCTATGTCACATTGATCGGCATAATTTTCATAAACAATAAATGAACCAATAGTTATAAATATAATATATATACCACATCCGAATCATAGACAGGACGAGGGCCGACGGGGGTGGATACCAAAACCATCGCACTATATAAGATGCAATAATAAAAGTAAGAAAATAATACAAGTATCTATGTAAACATAAAAGTAAGAATATTTTTCCTTTCAGAAAGAAGATAAAACAAGAGGCTCACCACGGTGGTGCCGGCGATGAGCTTGGTGCAGGTGATCGACGGCGGTGAAGACAGGGACGGGGCGTGACGGACCGCTAAACCTAGACAAATATTATGGAAAATGGAGCTTGGAGGTCGAGCTTGGAGAGGAGAAAGCTTAAGTAGTGTGGCTCGGGCATTCCATCGAACACCTTGTGTGCATAGGAGGTGAGCTAGAGCACCACCAAGCCCTCTCCCCCTCGGCCAGAGAAAAACAGAGCACTAGGGTGCTCTGCTCGCGAGCGAGGGTATATATAGGCACCTCATTGGTCCCGGTTGGTGACATGAGCCGGGACTAAAGGGGAGCCTTTGGTCCCGGTTCAAGCCACCAACCGGGACCAATGGTGGTGGGCCAGGAGCGAGGCCCATTGGTCCCGGTTCATCCCACCAACCGGGACCAAAAGGTCCATATGAACCGGGACCAATGGCCCACGTGGCCCGGCCGGCCCCCTGGGCTCACGAACCGGGACCAATGCCCACATTGGTCCTGGTTCTGGACTGAACCGGACTAATGGGCTGACCCGGCCTGGACCAAATCCCTGTTTTCTACTAGTGCTATGCTTCAGCCATAGGCTCTATCATGTATGCAATGCTGTGTGCCAGACCTGATGTATGTGTTTCTATAAGTCTAGCAGGGAGGTACCAAAGTAATCCAGGAGTGGATCACTGGACAGCGGTCAAGAACATCCTGAAATACCTGAAAAGGACTAAGGATATGTTTCTTGTATATGGAGGTGACAAAGAGCTCATCGTAAATGGTTACGTTGATGCAAGCTTTGACACTGATCCGGACGATTCTAAATCACAAACCGGATACGTGTTTACATTAAACGGTGGAGCTGTCAGTTGGTGCAGTTCTAAACAAAGCGTTGTGGCGGGATCTACATGTGAAGCGGAGTACATAGCTGCTTCGGAAGCAGCAAAAGAAGGAGTCTGGATGAAGGAGTTCATATCCGATCTAAGTGTCATACCTAGTGCATCAGGTCCAATGAAAATCTTTTGTGACAATACTGGTGCAATTGCCTTGGCAAAGGAATCCAGATTTCACAAGAGAACCAAGCACATCAAGAGACGCTTCAATTCCATCCGAGATCTAGTCTAGGTGGGAGACATAGAGATTTGCAAGATACATACGGATCTGAATGTAGCAGACCCGTTGACTAAGCCTCTTCCATGAGCAAAACATGATCAGCACCAAAGCTCCATGGGTGTTAGTATCATTACTTTGTAATCTAGATTATTGACTCTAGTGCAAGTGGGAGACTGAAGGAAATATTCCCTAGAGGCAATAATAAAGTTATTATTTATTTCCTTATATCATGATAAATGTTTATTATTCATGCTAGAATTGTATTAACCGGAAACATAATACTTGTGTGAATACATAGACAAACTAAACGTCACTAGTATGCCTCTACTTGACTATCTCGTTAATCGAAGATGGTTATGTTTCCTAACCATAGACATGTGTTGTCATTTGATTAACGGGATCACATCATTAGGAGAATGATGTGATTGACATGACCCATTCCATTAGCTTAGCACCCGATCGTTTAGTATGTTGCTATTGCTTTCTTCATGACTTATACATGTTCCTATGACTATGAGATTATGCAACTCCCGTTTGTCGGAGGAACACTTTGTGTGCTACCAAACGTCACAGCGTAACTGGGTGATTATAAAGGAGCTCTACAGGTGTCTCCAAAGGTACATGTTGGGTTGGCGTATTTCGAGATTAGGATTTGTCACTCCGGTTATCGGAGAGGTATCTCTGGGCCCTCTCGGTAATGCACATCACATAAGCCTTGCAAGCATTACAACTAATGAGTTAGTTGTGAGATGATGTATTACGGAACAAGTAAAGAGACTTGCCAGTAACGAGATTGAACTAGGTATTAAGATACCGACGATCGAATCTCGGGCAAGTAACATACCGATGACAAAGGGAACAACGTATGTTGTTATGCGGTCTGACCGATAAAGATCTTCATAGAATATGTAGGAGCCAATATGAGCATCCAGGTTCCGCTATTGGTTATTGACCGGAGACGTGTCTCGGTCATGTCTACATTGTTCTCGAACCCGTAGGGTCCGCATGCTTAACGTTACGATGACAGTTTTATTATGAGTTTATATATTTTGATGTACCGAAGTTTGTTCGAAGTCCCAGATGTGATCACAGACATAACAAGGAGTCTTGAAATGGTCGAGACATGAAGATTGATATATTGGAAGCCTATGTTTGGACAACGGAAGTGTTCCGGGTGAAATCGGCATTTTACCGGAGTACCGGGAGGTTACCGGAACCCCCCCGGTAACCTAATGGGCCTTAATGGCCCTAGTGGAGAAAGAGGAGAGGAGGCCTAGGGGCTGCCGCGCGCCCCTCCCCTCCCAAGTCCGAATTGGACAAGGAAGGGGGGCGGTGCCCCCCCTTTCCTTTTCCCCTCTCCTCCTTCCCCCCCAAGTCCTAATCCAACTAGGGAAAGGGGGGAGTCCTACTCCCGGTAGGAGTAGGACTCCTCCTGCATGCCTCCTCCTAGGGCCGGCCGCACCCCCCCTTACTCCTTTATATACGGGGGCAGGGGGCACCTCTAGACACACAAGTTGATCCTGGTGATCGTTTTCTTAGCCGTGTGCGGTGCCCCCCTCCACCATACTCCTAGATAATATTGTAGCGGTGCTTAGGCGAAGCCCTGCGACGGTAGAACATCAAGATCGTCACCACGCCGTCGTGCCGACGGAACTCTTTCCCGACACTTTGCTAGATCAGAGTCCAGGGATCGTCATCGAGTTGAACGTGTGCTAGAACTCGGAGGTGCCGTAGTTTCGGTGCTTGATCGGTCGGGCTGTGAAGACGTACGACTACATCAACCGCGTTGTCATAACGCTTCCGCTTCTGGTCTACGAGGGTACGTAGACAACACTCTCCCCTCTTTTTGCTGTGCATCACCATGATCTTGCGTGTGCGTATGAAAATTTTGAAATTACTACGTTCCCCAACATTAAGGATCCTTGCACTTAGCGTTGATGGATCATGCAACACTCTCCACGCCTGTCTAGCTAATAATGCTAGATTAAAGATCTCTAGGTCTTTGAAACCCAGGCCTCCCAAATACTTTGGCCTCGTCATCACCTCCCAAGATACCCAAGCCTGTTTCCGTTGTCCCTCCTTGCGGCCCCACCAGAACTTGCGTATGATGGAGTTTATATGTTCACATAAACCTCTGGGAAGCTTGAAACATGACATGGAATATACATGTATAGCTTGTGCTACTGACTTGATTAGAACCTCCTTGCCTCCTGTGGACAAACACTTGCCCATCCATCCTTTAACCTTATCCCACACCCGCTCACTCAAGTGTTTGAATGTGCCCTTTTTTGAGTGTCCCACATCTGTGGGCATACCAAGGTATCTATCACTTAGGGACTCATTAGGAACTTGGAGACACCCCTTCACTGCATCTCTTACTATCTGGGGGCATCCTTTGCTAAATAAAATAGTTTATTTTTCCTTGTTAATCTGTTGGCCCGAGGCCCTGCTATAAGTATCCAAAAGGTGTGACACTTCTTCTGCTCCATCAACACTCGCCTTGAAGAACAACAGGCTATCATCCACGAATAAAAGATGGTTCACCGACGGAGCCGATGGCGCCACCTTAATGTCGCTTAGCCGGGATGATCCAATCTGAGATTTTAACAGGCACGAGAGGCCCTCTGCTGCCAACAAGAAAAGGTATGGAGAGATGGGGTCTCCCTGACGAATACCTCTGGAGGGTGAAAATTCTTCTGATTTGCACCCATTAAACATTACTAAAAAAGAAACTGTTCTCACCATGTTCATAACCGTGGATACCCATGATGCTGCAAAACCCAGCTTTCTCATGATAGCTTCCAAATAGTTCCACTCCACTCGATCAAATGCCTTCATCATGTCGAGCTTTAGAGCACAATAGTTGTTATTCTTTGACTTGTTCCTCTTCATAAAGTGCAAACACTCATATGCTAAGATTATGTTATCAGTTATAAGCCGACCAGGCACAAAGGCTGACTGCTCTTCAGAAATAACTTCAGGAAGCATTACCTTCAACCGATTAGCTAGAACCTTTGAAGCTATCTTGTAAAAGACATTGCATAAACTAATCGGTCGAAATTGGGATAACAGAGTTAGTTTTGATACCTTAGGGATTAATACCAAAACGGTGTCATTCACACCCTCCGGGCTTTCTTCTCCACGAACTATACTCAGGACAACACGAGTGACCGCCACACCACAAATATCCCAATGCCTCTGAAAGAAGTGCGCCGGAAACCCGTCCGGCCCCGGGGCCTTGGTCGGGTACATCTGGAAAAGTGCCTTCTTAACTTCTTCCTTCCTGTACGGTGCTGTTAGGGATTCATTCATAGCTACTGTCACCTTGGAGGGGACGTGTTGGAGGACATCCTATAAACCATCCACCCCCTCTAACGTGTATAGGGCTTTATAGAAGTCAAGTGCCATCTGCTGCATCTCTGTCAGATCGTCCATGAGTTGCCCATCTTGCTTCTGTAATGACTTTATTAAGTTCTTGCGCCGCCTACTTGAAGCTCGAAGATGGAAAAAATGCGTATTCCTATCCCCCTCTGAAAGCCAAGCTACTCGTGATCGTTGGCGCCACATTATTTCTTCCCGAAGGTATAGCTCAATCAATCGGTCATTTGTTTTGATCTCAACATGGCCCGGAGCAGTCCTTGCTGGATCACTCCTCAGACGCTCCAAATCTCTTTTCAACCTTCTTATTTCTGATTTAACACTCCCAAATGTTGACTTGCTCCACTTGCCCAAGTTGTTAGATAGGGATTGAAGGTTTGCTCAGACTTCTGCCGCCGTAAGATTGGGGCTGTTCACCTCCCATGCCCGCTGGACCATGGGGATCAGCTCGGGATGCGTGTCCCACATGCATTCATACCTAAATTGCTTTTCTCCTTTCTTCCCTCTGTCCGGTGGAAACAGCATCAGGTTTATAGGGGAGTGGTCAGAGGTCGCTAATTTAGATGATCAACTGATGCCAGTGAGAACCGAGCGCACCACTCGGGCGAGCCCAAAGCCCTGTTAAGTCTTACTCTTGTATATGATCCACCCGTCACCTTCTTTTCGAACGTCCACTTACGGCCCTGGAAACCGAGGTTAATCAATCCACACACATCGACCGCATCTCGAAAACCTTTGATCTGCGTTTGACTTCTCTGACCAATTCCTTCGTGCTCATCATAGCGTAGAACCTCGTTGAAATCCCCAATGCACAACCACGACATGTTTTGGAGTGCTACTAGGTTTTTCATTGTGTCCCACGTTCTATACCGGAGATGTGTTTGTGCCTCTCCGTAAAAGCACGAGAGCCTCCAAGGGTCCCCTCCCATGTCTGAGATCTTAGCATCAACATGATATTGCGAATAACCCAAAATCTCAAGCTTTATTATTGTTCCAATACAAAGCTAAACCACCACTCCTACCGGTGGAACCAACTGCAAAAGAAGAATCAAAACCTAGAGTACTTGATAAATTTTCAGCTCTATCCTGACCAATCTGTGTTTCAACGATACAAAGTACTCTAGGGGCAAACTTTAGAACGATTTCTCGTAGCTCTTGGACTATCGGGGCGTTGCCTAGCCCCCGACAATACCAGCTAAGGCAACTCATTGGGCCCGGCGGTCCTCCACCGGGGAGGCCGCCGATTTAGCATCAATGATCTTTAGAGCCGCTGAGTTCTTCCTTCCTCCCATGTTCTGCCCCTTCTTAGTCTGCTGCGAAAGTCTCGAACGCTTAGGGTCCTGCTTTGGAGGTGGGCTAATGGGTAGATTCTCAGGGCCCCCATTGTTCTTCTCCACGGGAATAATGTCCAGACTTGTGGTAGCCGCAGCAGGAGCGAGCACACCCACAACCTCGTCAGAAGTCCTCTTGCGACTAGCGTCACTTTCCTCCATATCCGTGTCATCGCCTTCCTTCTCATCCTCTTGCGTATTCTGTCCTGAGCTGCCTCCTCCATCGTTTCTCCTGTTCCTTCGCCCATTGTTCCGGCGTTTGGTGCCCCATGCCGTAGTAGCGGGTGCTCTGAGGTTCTTAAAAACAAGTGCGGAGGGGGGGTGAATGCCATCTCCATGTTCTTTGAATTCATGCCCCATCATACCACAAACCTGACACCAATCTGGGAGACGCTCGTATTTTACAGCAAAAAATTCTCGTTGACCACCACGGACTATAGAGGTCGCTTTCTTCAGCTGCTTTCGGACGTCCAGACGAACTCTCACTCTATAGAAATTACGTTCAAAGTCAAAGGATGAGGGCTCAGACTCCACAAACTCGCCGATCTTTGCTACCAAAGCTTTTACCTTTCCATGATAAGCAATTGGTAGGTCAAGAATTCTTGCCCAGATCTCAAACTTGAACAGCTCAATCGATGAGGGCTTGGAATAACCATCGTAGGGCATGATGATCACGGGATGACCCCGAAAGTGCCATGGGCCCCCTTGTGCCACTCTTTCCCAGTCCCCTAAGCACTCAAACTGCATAATGAACAAGTTCTCTTCTAGGGTTTTTATCTTGAACCTTCTTGCAAGATCCACAGCAGATCGCATGTTGCGAAAAAACCAGTAACTACTGAAGTCTTTGTCGATGTGGACACGAACCAAGATCATCCACCGAAGATCCTCCGCCGGTGGCGCATCGTCCTCCTCAAAAACGACATCATCTAAGTCATCTTCTTTTAGGGCGAGTTCCTCCATCAGATCCTCGAGCTTCCCCTTCCCCTTGCTGCTGGTCGATGCCATGGTGCCTTGCTTCGCCTTCTTCAGAAAAAGCAAATCCGATCTCGCTGCTTCGGCGCCGCCGGAACCCACAGCCAAAACCCTAACACCACCTGCTCCGTATATCCCCCCCACCAAGGCCGGGAAGCAGTACCAGACTGCCCCGTAGTCAGCCCGAGCGGAAGAGGCCGGACGAGCGGCGGCGAAGGACAAGAGATACTCAACGTCACCAATGGCGGCGAGAGAAGGTAGAAACCCTAACTAGAGGGAACGATGTACGACCAAAAGCCTTACCTAGCAAGCCGGATCCCTCAAAATGGGCTATGGAACAGGGGGGCAACTATTAGGAGGCCTCGTAATAATAAATTTACTGGAGAGCCCAGCACGGATACACCACACACACACAGCGATTTATTCGCACAAAGGCGACCCATGGAAGGCGGCCACTCCCCCAGAAACAAAGCACAAGCTAGCATTTTCCATGTTTGGCTGATGGGAGCTCCTAATCGGCGCTTCAGGCGCCCGATTAGGAAACTGGCGCTCACACAGCTTCACTTGGGCCGGACCAATAAAACACATTGCTCGCTGGTCGCCGCGTCCTCTGCTTGTTCGCCCCTCGTGTTCTACAGTTAACCTGTTGATCAGATGACGTGGACCGTTTGACCAGTTGATCTTTTTTTTTAAATCACAAAATTGAAAAAAGTTCACAGATTCAACAAGATCATGAATTTGAAAAGTTCAAAAATTCAAGCAAAAACCATGGATTTTTAAAAAATTATCCAATTTGGGGAAAGTTCATAAAATATAGAAAAGTTCATCGATTTACAAAAAAAAGTTCATCGCCTTTTTAAAAAATTTCATCAAATTTGAAAATAAATTCACAAGTTTGAAAAAAGTTTTCTTCATTTTGAAATAAAATTCATCAAACTTGGAAAAAGTTCATTAGATATGAAAAGAAATTCACAAATTTGAAAAGTTCATCAATTTTGAAAAAAAAATCATCGAGTTCAAAAAAAAGTTCATCAATTTTCCAAAAAAATCCAGGGACTATCTTTAGCGAGATTGAAAAATGCTCTTTAGCGAGAATGCTATGAATGTTATAAAAATGTGCTTTTCAATTTGACTGATATTCCTGATGCAAAAATTATTTACCCATGTGACCCTATAAATACGATTGCTAGATGGCTAAGTGACTGGGTTGTTTTGCAGAAACTAGCACAATGCCCGTGTGTTGCTACGGAACCATAAAAAGACGTTGAGATACTGATGGCCTAGGAGATCATCAAAAGAATGATGGTGTCTCGCTGCTATTGCATGGTTTATATTAAAAAGAGAACGCAAATACAATGAAATGTCATGTTTGTAATCATTGATGATTTTTAAGCAGCCATTGTAGTTTGCAAGAGTTACAGTGAGGTAACAATTTAAATTTAGGAGAATGTGCATGAGTAATTTGAACGCACAAGATCATGGATTTGGTAGGAGGATGAAGTCTATGACCACGTTGAAATTGCAATGTGTGATGTCTTCTGCTATGCTATAGAACAGGAATAATTTGTTCGTTGAACAGAGAAATTAAATTGAAGACCATGATTTGAATTGGAGTCGTATGCATTTATAATGTATGTTTTTATGAGAGTTGTTCTCATATTACGATAGCGGTGTATTTCTTTATTTCGGTACATCTCTCACTGAGTAGAAGTAATATTTATTTATTATATCTTTTGGAAGGTTGCTAATCTCACATGTGGGTAGAAGTGCATTGTTTTATTTGTATTGTCTTACATGTGAACTCACCATCAACTCCAAGCTTTATAAGTAAGAATGAAAAGCAGGAAAGTCAAAGAAAACTAAAGTGGTGGTAGGAATGATACAAGCAATAGTAAGTGAAGTCTTTCGAGCAGTTCAAGGATGGCGTTTTGGTGTGCTCAAGATTCTGTGACGAATCTAGAAAAAAATGCAAAACCTGATGATGAAGAAATTCATATGGTTATTTGTTGTTCTGTTGCTCTAGTTGAATTTGATATATTGTAATAGTTGATGTTGTGCTTGATGTTATAAGCAGTGTCTCTAACATTACTTTTTACCTTCCTAGGCACCTACTTATGATGATCAGAAGTCCCCTAGTGGATTTTTTTGTGATAAAATTTCTGATCTATTCATCAACTGTCAAGGCAGCACAAAGAACACTGAAGGTAAAAATTACATCCAGGTCCGTAGACCACCTAGCGACGACTGCAATCACTAGAGCGAGCCGAAGGCGCATCGCCGTCATCGCCCCTCCATCATCGGAGCCAGGCAAATCTTATTGTAGTAGACAGTCGAGAACGTCATGCTAAGGCTCAAGAGGACCAGCGCACTAGAACAACAGCCGCCGTCGATGAAGAGAAGCATAGACCAGAAAGATCTAACCTGAAGACACACGAACACATACGAACGAAGACCGGATCCAAGTGGATCCACTGAAAACAAATGTTGACTGAATACGGCAAGATCCGTCGGAAACAAATCTCCACACGCCCTCTGATAATGCTAGACGCATCACTAGAATGGGGCATAGGCGGGGAGAACATTATTCCAACCATCAGAAAGACGTTGCCATCTTGTCTTCCTAAACAGAACACAAACCCTAGAAGAACACAAAAAAGCACCTAAAAATGATGTAAGAGCCCTCCCGCCGGCAAGAGCCGAGATCAACTTGTCTCCATGTCCTGACACCACGGAAGACAATGTTAGCTAGATGGTCAGGGTCAATTTGATGTAGTTAATGCACACGCAGTCACAGCTGCCTCCTGAACCAAAAAGCCTCGTCCCTGGTGGCCCTAGAGACATGGGGATGCTGTGAATCCTGGCCTTTGTCGAGGGAGGGCTCCATTTTCATATGTTCCTTTTATTTTTGTTAGGTTTGTGTCGCACTCAGGAAGATGACGTCGGCGGCTCCCTGAAAATGGAATATAGTTTTCCCGCCTAGTCCCTGTTTCAGTGATGTATCTAGCATCATTGGAGGTCGTGTGGAGATGTGTGTCCAGGTAATCTCGTAGGATTCAGTCGGTGGTTGTCTTTGATGGATCTACTCGATCTCCGTTCGTATATGTTCATGTGTCTTCAAGTTGTAGCCTTTCGATCTACGCATCTCTTCATTGGTGGTGGTTGTTGTCTGGTGCATTAGTTCTATGAGGCCTTAACATGACGATTTCCCGACAGTCTACTACAACAAGTTTTGTCCGGCTCCGATGATGGAGAGGCGATGCCAACGGTACGCTTTCGACTCGCTTTAGTGCTTGTAGTCGTACTTGGTGGTCTACGGATCTAGATTTATTTTTTATTATTTTTGGTATTTATTGTACTACCACAATTGAAAATGAATGGATCAAAAGTTTCCCAAAAAAAAGCTTGATATAGTTAAAGTGTTTTAGGTTATGATGCTTTCTATTTTGGAGAATTGTATCTCGCGAACCACATTTTTTCTGCAACAGGTACTAACGATTCGCTCATGCTTCTATCTGCACTGTGCGGTCGATGCCGAATTTCCCGTCCCATTATCTGGCCGAGTAGTTTCGTTCCAAAATTTTTTTGCACGACTCGATGCAACATGATCGCTGGTTTTCTTCCATATTTTCTGGAACAAACCGCTATGTATAAACACCGTGGTAACTTTTGACCCAGTGAAAAAAGTTGTTAAAAACATACTCTGGTGACTTCTATGTAAATAGCATGGTAATATATGCACCGTAGACCTCAGAACATACATAAAAAACCATGGTAATTTTGACCCTAAGGAAAAAGTTGTTGAAAGTGTACCGGTAACTTCCATGTAAGGAGCGTGGTAATAACCCACCATAGACCTCAGAACTTACACACAAATAACCAGCTCACTTTTACCCCGAGGGAAAATTTACTAAAAAAATATACCCCTGATAACTTCTGTGTAAATAATATAAAAATCTACGCACAACAGAGTCAATAACTTAGGTAGAAACACCGTAGTAACTTTTGACCTGGTGAAAAAAGTTGTTTAATAACATACTTTGATAATTTTCGTATAAATAGCATGGTAATATAAAACACCACAAACCTGATAACATACATACAAACATCACGATAACTTTGACCCGAAGAAAAAAATATTGTTGAAAAAATACCTCCGGTTACTTCTGTGTAAACAGCGTGGTAATATATACACCACATACCTGATAGCTTACGCACAAATAACGCGATAACTTTGACCCAAGGTACAAAAAAGTTGTTGAAGAACATAAGTCCTATTGAAACTAAGAAATATATGTATGCTTGCCATCCACACCAAAATAGGTAACTTTTATATAAATAACATGATAATTTACACACCACCGAGCTGATAACATAGGTAAAAAAACATAAGAACTTTTACCCAAAAAAGTTGTTGAAAACATTCCCACATAACTTGCGTGTAAATAACATGGTAATATACACACCTCAAACATGATATCCAATGCATAAACCCCATGACAATTTTTTTACCGAAGAAGTTGTAGAAAACATACCCATGGTAATTTTTGTGTAAATAAAATGTTGATAACTCACATCATTTGATCTGACAAAAACGTTGTTTAAAACATAACCCCGTAACTTATGTGTAAATAACATGACAATATACACACCACAGGAGTGATAACTTACACACAAACACCGTGATAACTTTGACCCCCGGTGGAAAAAATGATTTAAAACATATCCCTGTTAACTTCTGGTGCAAATAGCATGGTAATATACACACCACAGGTGTGGTAACTTAGCTCAGCGTTTTAACTTTTGACCTAAAGAACTCATCGAAGCATACCAACATGTGATCTAATTTCAAAAATCTTGTGTGGCGATCTTTTATGTGAAAAAGGATTTCTAATCGAACCGGCGGTTTGACCTACATTTTTTTAAATTTCAAAATAGAAAGAAACTAGGATGGTGTGACGCCCCAAGACCGGAGCTTCAGATGCCTTCCATGATTTCCGGGTTTCGTCGTGTGATTTGTTTGGCCCGTTGCTTTTCATCTTTGCATCATGTGCATTGCATCATGTCATCATGCAACCCGTTTTAAAACTCACTAAATAAATTGCATGGATCTTCGGTCCATTTAAACCGAGGGAATTCACGTGGTGATTCTCTTTATAACATATCCTCCCGATATTAGGGAGCTATATTAAATATTCCATTTTCGGATTCACCCATGAACACACTTGCAATAATCACATGCCTTTTTTCCGCTTCAAGGTTGGCCCCCAAACTTTTCCTATTATTTCTTTCGTCACTTCCCCGAGCTCCACCTAAATTCTCAACATTTCTGGGCACTTCAAAACCCTAGTCCTAGTTCAAACCATTTGACTAAATTCAAATGAGTTTGAATTCATATATTCCGATCTGGCCACTTCTAATTTTCTCGGACCAAGTATATTTTTGCGAGTCCAAGAAAATTTCCCCGTGCTCCAATTCTTCTCCTATCCCTATCTATATTTTTCCAAACCCTCTGTTTATTTGCTAAAACAGGGATAGGTATCTAAAGAGAGAAAGAGAGTGCAGGCCTCAGCCCATCCAAGCCGCACCATCCCCGCGGCCCAGCATGCCCATCCAGCCAACAAGCCCAAACCCCCCTTCTAACCCTAGGCCCATCTAACCCATCTAATCTAAGCCCCATCTCCCGATCCCCTCATCCTCTCCCCTCGTTCCTTCCTCGCGCCGCCAGGAGAGACAGGGAGGAGTGCATCGCCCGCTCCTCCTGATCCGCATCCCTCCTCCCTCTCGGTCTTCTTCGCCAGTGCGCCTCTCTCCTTTCCCTCGCGCCGCCACTCACTCCACACGCCATGAGAGCTCCGTGCCCGATCCCTTTTCCTCCTCACGTCAACCTTCCATCGCTCGCTGCCCCGCCTCCAATTCTGCCGCCGCCGAGCGCCACCAGCAGCAGTTTCAGGAGTCCCCGTCGCCGAGCACTCGAGGAGAGGAGCTCCTCGAGCACCCGCGCCTGCAGCCGTCGTCCTCTGCGCCCGCAGACGTCGCCCGTCGCCGGCGCCCCAAGTCCGTGTCGCCGAGTCCCTCGTCCTGCCGGAGCTGCTCCTCCCGCCGCCCAAGTACCTCCCCGCCTCCGGCCATGGTGCCCGCACCAGGACCGCCTCCACCGCCGGCTCTATCTCTGGCGAGCGCCGCGCCATCTCCCTGTCTCGTCTGCGGTGCCAGCGTCAACAACAGCAGTGGACCGGAGCCCCTACCTCGCTCCGCCATGTTGCCGACCTCCTGCTGTGGCCTCCTCCTCGCTTCAAGTCCATGCTGTCAAGCCTCACGTCGCCGCTCTATTACGTTCGTTGTCGGTGTCAAAACCGACGGATCTCGGGTAGGGGGTCCCGAACTGTGCGTCTAGGCCGGATGGTAACAGGAGGCAAGGGACACGAAGGTTTACCCAAGTTCGGGCCCTCTCTCGATGGAGGTAAAACCCTACGTCCTGCTTGATTAATATTGATGATATGGGTAGTACAAGAGTAGATCTACCACGAGATCGGAGAGGCTAAACCCTAGAAGCTAGCCTATGGTATGATTGTTGTGTATGAATGTGTTGTCCTACGGACTAAAATCCTCCGGTTTATATAGACAACGGATATGGTTAGGGTTACATAGAGTCAGTTACAATGGTAGGAGATCTACATATCCGTATCGCCAAGCTTGCCTTCCACGCCAAGGAAAATCCCTTCCGGACACGGGACGAAGTCTTCAATCTTGTATCTTCATAGTCCAGGAGTCCGGCTGAAGGTATAGTCCGGCCATCTGGACACCCCCTAATCCAGGACTCCCTCAGTAGCCCCTGAACCAGGCTTCAATGACGATGAGTCCGGCGTGCAGATTGTCTTCGGCATTGCAAGGCGGGTTCCTCCTCCAAGTACTTCATAGAAGATTTTGAACACAAAGATAGTGTCCGGCTCTGCAAAATAAGTTTCCACATATTGCCATAGAGAGAATAATATTTACACAAATCTAATCTGCTGACGTATTCCGTAGTGTGACATCACACCACGGCCAAGCCTTTATTCGAATCGTTTTACTGTCCCATCTCAGCGTGTTATGCGAGGCGGTTTCCTTGGCACGTCTTGTTAAAGCAGAGATCGTGTCCCCTTATTCCGGGATTCTCATCAATACGGGCGTGGGTAACCCAACCGCTCCTAGGACTCTTGACTATAGGCAAGTCCAAATGGCCACGGAGAGGACGCTCGATATTCACCCTCTTTATAAAGGGACATGGTTTTTACTTTTTCCCTCCCGTGCTCAATCGAATCCTTCCCCCACCTCAAGTTCAAACACCCAAGGTTCAGGTCAGGTGCTCCGAACCCTCAATCATGTCCGGATCTAGCCTTCAAGGCCGATGGATGCCTTCCTCCATCACAGAAGAAGACATCAAAAAGTTGAGGGAGGCCAGATATCTGACCGTCGAGGTTTTGCATTGGCTGCCCGCCCGAGGGCAGTCCGTCCCCTCCTCCGAACCCAACGAGAACGTCGTGTTCATCTCCCACTTCCTCCGAGGTCTAGGCCTTGCCCTGGATCCTTTCGTTAGGGGTTTGATGCATTATTACGAGCTAGATTTCCATGATCTAGCTCTGGACTCCTTTCTTCATATCACGACATTTATTGTCGTGTGCGAGGCCTTCCTCCGGGTTACCCCTCACTTTGGCCTGTGGCTCAAGACTTTTGAAGTAAAGCCGAAGATGATCGAGGGGCAACATGCAGCGTGCGGAGGTGCCTCAATACGCAAGATGACGGGAGCCCCCTGGCCCAAAGGTTCCATTCCAGAGGTGTCTGAATTGTGGCAACAGGAGTGGTTCTACATCACGGCTCCTAGAAGTGCCAAGTGGGCGGCCGCCCCTGTTTTCCGCTCGGGCCCTCCACCACAACTGATGTCATGGATCAGCAGAGGTCTGAGCTGGGGTCCAGCCAAGGACGTGCCTATACTGCAAAGCCGCATTCGAGATCTCTTCAATGGAGATTTTAGTTTGGTTGCGGTAATACAAGTTATGCTGGTTCGTCAAGTCCAGCCTTGCAAACGCCGGCCCCTTCGCTTGTGGGAGTTCAATCCCGAAGGACCGTGTGTCGTTCAAAATTTCCTCGGCCTGACGCACGAGGAGATGTACAAGTCATTCTTCGGACCTCAGGTAGAGTGTCCGGAAATCACCGAGGACGTGGGCCTGAGCAGTAGCCGCGCCGCCGAACAGGTAAGGAATCTTTCAGCCGAACATACTATCTCTCATTTGTTACGAAGTCATTTCTGAGAGTTCGCTTTTTGACCAGGACTGGATAACAAAGGCGAAGTTGATTCGGTGTTCGCCCCCCCCCTCCCTGAGGGTTTGGACAATCCGGTATTGGAAAAGATCCTCCAGGTTGCACCCTGCCCGGAGCCCTTGAAGGAAGATACTGGGAAGGATAATATGGGCGGATGCGGGCCCCCAACGCTGCCCGTTCTAACCAAGGGAGCGAGCGTCTCCATGAAGGAAGACGACCGGAGGAGGAAAAGGACTGCGCCCAGGGATTCGGAAGCCGAAGCTTCCAAACGGGAGAAGAAGTCTCCCACAGAGGGTCCTACCTCGGGGGGTGCTTTTGCCGCACCAAGTCCGCGGGGGGATCAATCTTCCAGCGAGTCGTAAGTGACCCGAAATACTTTAATAGTACTGGTATACCATCTTTTTCTTCTGAGAAAATAACCACCGCATATATCTTTGCAGTTCAGGCCTTAGCGCCTCTCAAATGAGTTCGTCTTCGGGGGATCTTCTTCTAGAGATGATGGAGAGCAAAACGCCTCCTCCGGACTCCTCCGCTCCGGAAGTGGGCGACCCCGAAGTGTCGTCGTGGAGGGCCTCTCCGAATCCGGTGAGGCCAGAAGATAATCCCATTGACCCCTGAAGCTCCCAGTGTCCGGCTCCTGAAGAGAACAGACAAAAGAGTCCGGCACCGTCTGGTGCGCGATCGGATGTTCTGAGGGAGTTGGTGGGGCGAGCGGCCATCTCAGATGAACACCGTATGCTGATGAATACGGTGACGGAGAGAATCTTGTCCGCCGAAAGCGGACTGCATAAAGCTTTTATGAGTCTACTGGCAGGCTTTGAGGTACGTAAAATAATGTATAATAGTCCTGCACATGCTAGGTGTGCCCTGTGTAGATAGTAGCCCCTGAGACTCTGGTGGTCGTCGGAAATGACGACGAACAGAGGATCATATTCCCACGTAATAACCATACTGCCTCTATGTGCAGGTGATGGAACCTCCGGTGGCTAGCCGGACTAGCGAGTTTGCCTATTTAAAACGGCAGTTAGATGCGGCAGACGCCGACATCGAGCTTGTTTACAAAAGGCTTGACGAGGCACATGGTAAGTGTCATTGTCTGGTAAACGCCACATAGTAAGAGCAGCATGATGCCAGTATCTTTAATATGTTGCGACTGCAGATGGAGCTGCCACTGTTGAAGCCTTGCGGGAAAAACTTGCCTGAGCCAAGGAACAAGCGAGGTTTGGTAATGCGGCTACTTTGAAGGCGGCCGAAGAGTTGCAAGCCGAGAAGGCCGCGCATGGCGAGAGCCGAGATAAGATGGCCAAGATGGCCACAGAATTAAAAGCCACCGCTGACCATTGCCGGATTCTTGAAAAGGAAAACTTAGCGAAGGCATCGGACCTTGAGAAGGCTGCTACGACGAAAAAAGACATCCGCTCTGCTATGAGGGCGAAGAAGGAGGAGCTGCGGAAGCCGGGGGTATTGTAGCTGGGAAATCCTTTATGTTGCGGAGGAAGTTCGGAGATCCACGGTATGCCCCTCTGGATCGGCTATGGAGTTCGGAGGATGTGTATATGGATTTGGCGGCAAGCGCTACCGATGCAGTCAAGTACTTCCAGGGTCAAATGGACCGTGAAGTGGACCAGCTGTTTTCGACACAATTCCATTCTCCCGAGCGTCCACTTTCATTGACTGACCAATTAGCCGAATGGGCCAAACTGAATAGGTTGTCCGGACGCGCCATGAGGTCTGTTGTGGATCAGCAATGGCCGGAAAGGCCAAAACCGAATAACTATTTCAGCTTGGTGCATCAGTTCCTTGACGTGGTGCCGCGCATCAATGCGATGAAGAGGTCGGCGTGCATAAAGGGCTCACGAATGGCCTTTGCCCGTGTTAAAGCATGCTGGGCGGAGATCACTAGTAGAAAATGGAGCTTTAGCGCCGGTTCGTAAGGGCCTTTAGTGCCGGTTCCATAACCGGCACTAAAGGGTGGGCACTAAAGGGTTTTTTTGATTTTTTTTTGAAAATTTTTGATTTTTTTTGATTTTTAGTTTTTTTTGAATTATTTGATGATTTAGTCTCTAATCACCTCTCTTAACTGCTCAAGTGTGGATCACTCATTCCAAATCATTTAACTTCCCGACCGGTCACCCATCCCTCTCACTACTCCAGCCCGAGCACGCTTAACTTTCGGGTTCTATTCTCCTTCATTTCCGAGTCTGCACTTGTTGTTTTCCTGACAATAGTAAGATGTCAATCCTATTAACCCTCAGGAGTTTAGCTTGAGCATGAAGTCACACATTTCACCGTTTGAGTTTGAAACTATTATTCTAAAAAACAGTAATTATTTAGTAACGCTAATATTTCTTGAATAAGTTTGACCATAGTTTGACCAGATTTGACCAAAATTCAAAAAATTGAAATAATTATTTAGTAACACTAATATTCTTGAATAATTATGTAGTAACATTAATACTTCTTGAATAAGTAGTTTGACCAGATTTAACCAAATTTTTTTAAACAAACTGAAATTTGACCATATCTTTTTTTCCTTTTGGAATTTGAGGATTCTAAAAAATTCTAAACAGGCCATAGGCCGTCTCCATCGGATCGGATTTTCGTGCTGAATTTTTTGATATATTATACGTTTTTTTCCGACATCGTATGCAAAAGTTATAGCCGTTTTACATTTTCCCTACATTTTTTGCAAAACATGTCCAAATTGTAGTTTTTAAATTTTCCTAACTAGTAGATGTAGTAATATAACTACCTCTCGAAGGATTTTATTTTTTGAAGTTTTTATCATTTTCTTCTGATTTTTTCAGAACTGAAATGGCGACACACGGAGGGGGGGGGAGGGGGGTAGAGTTTGAAAATTGCCCTATAGTGCCGGTTTGTGTCACAAACCGGTACTATAGGTCAGACCCCTTTAGTACCTGTTCATGGCACGAACCGGTACTAAAGGTTAGACCTTTAGTACCGGTTCGTGCCACGAACCGGTACTAAAGGTGATCGTGGGGCCCCGGCCTGACGCCAGCCTGCCACCACCCCTTTAGTACCGGTTCGTGCCACGAACCGGTACTAAAGGTTCAACACGAACCGGCATTAATGCAAATCCGTTCGAACCGGCACTAATGGTACCATTAGTATCGGGCCAAAATCAAACCGGCACTAATGTGCTTCACGTTTGACCCTTTTTCTACTAGTGGATGGATGCCACCACTGTTGCAGCGCGGGATTCGGCCATAGGCCGAATGGCTGCTGAGCACTACTTTGAAGAAGTTCTTGAGGGTGCTCGTTTGATAGAGACCCAGTGCTCAAAACATATTATGTTTGAGTGATATGTAATCTCATTGTAAGCGAAAATGCTTTTATAAAGTTTTATAAGGCTATTTTTATACTTTTGCCTGAAAGTAATATGATGCCTCCTGGGCGGCCGTTTATGTATACATGTGTATAACCTGAAAGATTGCAGCCGTCGGCTTCAACCCCCACGCATATAATGCGGAGGTGCTCGCAAAAACACGCGTTCACACTTAACCCAACGTCTTGGTCCTATTAAGGAGGTGATAGCGGAGCGAGCGAGGCAACCGAACTATAATGCTTTAGCACTTTCACTTAGCCATAGGAGTTTGACAGTGGGGCTACTAGACAGCCCCTGGTGGCTCCGCACTCTCCCGATCCCGGGGTGCGTACATGCCTGGCCGGAAAACGGCCCTTCGTTAAGGCGGAGGAATTCTAACATTCCAACAGGTCATCGAGTGGTTGACCAGTCTCACGCTATATCATGACAGTCAGTTTTTGGCTTTCTCTACTAAGGTGCTTGTCCGAATGAACCAGGGCACAATCGCAGTAGTTCTCCTAGTGCTACCTTAGCCGGTAAAGCGGAACGTAAGGCACCAAAACACAGGAGCCGGGCAAACCCAACATTTGACCAAAGACAATGATTCGGAGCTGATGCATATAGGGCCAAACTCGCGACGCCGAACACTCCCTATGGTATTCGGTCTTTGTGGTATAAACCGGGCCTGAATAATGGCCTTCGTAAGAAGCCCCTTGTGTCTAGGTACGTGCATTGTTCTGGCGTGGCCACATGCCAAGACGTCAGCATCCTTCTCAACGGTGGATATGTATCAACAAGAGACAGTAAAAAAGGTTTATGCAGGGTCTTAATCTAAAAAGAATCCTTGGAGTGGGTCCCTGTTGCATGTCTGCGCCTGTGTCTCCGTTGTGCCGTATCCTGGACGGGTGTAGCACGATGATCATCTGTAAAAGAGAAGAATTTAGGTGAAAAAGTTGTCGTGCAAAAAGATAGTTTTTAAAGAAACCATGTATAATTCAAGATGAGAAAAGATTGCCACTTGTCTGCGCGCGTTGAGCCCCTTGCATTGACAAATAGGGGTGTGACCGTTTAGTCGGTATAAATAGCGGCGCCGGACTTGGTTAGTTGTGTCTGAGGTCTTGATGACCTATTGGATGCTTTCGGTGGTCCGGGCGCCTTTAGTGTGCGGCTGCCAAGGCAGCCGCACTCTCTTCGGCGCGCAGAGATCGCTTGATATTTCCGTTCACTGAAATGATGCCACGTGGACCGGGCATCTTGAGTGTGAGGGAGGTGTAGTGTGGTATTGCATTAAAGCGAGCGAAAGCTTCGCGTCCGAGCAGTGCTTGATAGCCACTTCGGAAAGGAGCGATGTGGAAGGTTAAATGCTCGTGACGAAAGTTATCGGGGGAGCCGAATATAACTTGTAGTAGTAGGGAGCCCGTACAGCGAGCCCCTGGGCCTTGCGTTACTCCTTTAAAGGTCGTATTGCTATGGCGAATTTTTGTTGGGTCTAACCCCATCCCGCGGATTGTATCCTGATATATTAGGTTTAGATTGCTGCCACCGTCCATCAATACTCGTGTGAAGTGATATCCGCCAATTACTGGGTCTAATACCAGGGCAGCCCATCCTGCACGCCGGATACTTGCTGAGTAATTGCGATGGTCGAAAGTGATCGGTTGAGACGACCAGTGGCAGGACTTCGCGGTGACAGGCACTTGGGTATATTTCCCTGGGAGTGCCACATTGTTTCCCTTGATCACGTGTAACACGTTTACTGTTTTGACTTCTGGTGGAAATTTCTTTTGTTCCCCAGTGTCTTGCTTGGGAGGCTCGTCCTCGTCTTCACTTGGTGTATCCTCCCCCTTGTGTACGGTGTTGAGCTTGCCGGACTGCTTGAAGACCCAACAATCTCTGTGGGTATGATTAGCAGGTTTACCAGGGGTACTATGGATCTGACATACTTGGTCCAGTATTTTGTTGAGGCTGGACAGTTCATCCCTGGTGCCTTTAGAGGGCGGCTTTTGCTGTCCTGGCCAAGAGCTTTTGAATCCGGCGTTTACTGCCGTGCCCTTTGTGTTGTCTTCTTTATTTCGGCGTTTGTTATTGCTGTTGCGCCGTGATTTCTCGTTTCCATATCTAACTTCAGATGTACTGGGGTCGCTGGTGCTGCATCTGGCTAGCCAACTGTCCTCACCCGCGCAAAAGCGGGTCATGAGGTTTGTTAATGCAGCCATCGTTCTCGGCTTATTTTGGCCGAGGTGTCTGGCGAGCCATTCGTCGCAGACGCTATGCTTAAAAGCTGCCAAGGCTTCGGCGTCTGGACAATCGACAATCTGGTTCTTTTTAGTAAGAAACATGTTCCAAAGCTTTCAGGATGACTCTCCGGGCTGTTGAGTTATATGACTCAAATCGTCCGCATCCGGAGGTCGGACATAAGTCCCTTGAAAATTTGCCCGAAAGGCGTCTTCGAGCTCTTCCCAAATTCCAATGGAGCTTTCGGGGAGGCCTTTAAGCCAGTGACGAGCTGGCCCTTTGAGCTTGAGGGGTAAGTACTTGATGGCGTGGAGATCATCTCCTCGAGCCATATGGATATGGAGGATGTAGTCCTCAATCCAGACCCCAGGGTCTGTTGTTCTGTCGTATGCCTCTATGTTTACGGGTTTGAATCCCTCTGGGAATTCATGGTCCAGCACCTCATCGGTGAAACACAGGGGGTGTGCGGCACCCCTGTAGCTGGGTGTAACGCGTTGTTCGGATGTTTGTTGTATTGCATTGTATGCTGGGGCGCGCTTGCGTGGTCCATAGATGGATCTTGTTGCGCCGTCCTTTAGGTGCGAGCCCTCGCATGGGTCGCGTGTTGTATTGTGAGTGGCGTTGTATGCCGCCCTGTGTTGGTAGAGGGGTCATCTATCTGGCCAGGTGGCTGCTTTGATGTTTGGTTGTGGAGGGTCTGAGGCCTCCTCATCGAATTCAGGTAGCAGCTTCTGCTTTGGGTAGCTCTTGGGGGGGGGGCGATTGTCGCCATACCTCGCTGCTGTGTTGAGTGTTTTACTCCATCTGATTTGGAGTGTGTCTTGCGCAGCCCTGAGCCTTTGCTTCTGCTTTTTGAGACTCCTCGCGGTGGCAACAAGCCTTTTACGGGCATTCTGCTGCTCCGGGTGCCTGTCCGGCGTTATGTCGTTCGGACTATTATCCTTGATAGAATTTGTTTGTTCGGTTTGATTATCCGGATTGCCGTTGTACGGCAGCGGTTCGCCCTGCTCCAGCGCTGGGTCTGTGTGATCATTATTTCTGTCGAGGCGGCATTTGGGGCGGCGCTTGCGTCGCCGCTTTGACTGCTTCTCAAGGGAACAAGCCTTCGATGCGTCCTTCCGCTCCTCGCAGTCATCTTTTGGTGCGTCCACCATGTATACATCATATGACGAGGTGGCTTTCCAGGGCTCAAAAGCTGCTGGTTCTTCATCGTCTCCTGCGTCGGCGTCCATACCGTCGATATCTTCGGAGTCAAAGTCGAGCATATCGGTTAAATCGTCGACAGTGGCTATAAAGTGGGCGGTGGGTGGGCTTTGAATTTCTTCATCGTCCGTATCCCAACCTTGCTGACCATAGCTCGGCCAGGGCTCTCCTGATAGAGAGAGAGACTTTAGTGTCTTCAGAATATCGCAGAAAGGCGAGTGCTGAAAGATATCCGCGGCAGTAAACTCCATGATCGGCGCCCAATCGGATTCGATCGGCAGGGGCGCGGAGGGTTTGGAGTCCGAAGAGGAGTCCGGCTCCCTAGAGTCACGAGTCTCGCGGAGTGCGGGGCTGGTGTTCGGCTCGATCGCCGTTGGGATCACAGCCCCCGAGGCGGCATCCAACCACCCATCCTCGATCGGCGCAGTAGGCTCTGAATTAAGGGTCGAAGCCGATGCGGGTGCGGCCTCCAGGGCACTGTTCGACAGCAGAGCTAGATCATGCTCGTCGTGACAGTGCGGCGCGCTCTGCAGCGGCTCGAATCCGTCAAAGATCAAGTCCCCGCGGATGTCAGCCATGTAGTTTAAACTTCCAAATCTGACCTGACGGCCAGGGGCGTAGCTTTCGATCTGCTCCAGATGGCCAAGTGAATTGGCCCGCAGTGCGAAGCCGCCGAAGACGAAGATCTGTCCGGGGAGGAAGGTCTCACCCTAGACTGCATTGCTATTGATGATCATAGGAGCCATCGAGCCTGACGGCGACGACACAGAGGAACTCTCAATGAAAGCACCAATGTCGGTGTCAAAACCGGCGGATCTCGGGTAGGGGGTCCCGAACTGTGCGTCTAGGCCGGATGGTAACAGGAGGCAAGGGACACAAAGTTTTACCCAGGTTCGGGCCCTCTCGATGGAGGTAAAACCCTACGTCCTGCTTGATTAATATTGATGATATGGGTAGTACAAGAGTAGATCTACCACGAGATCGGAGAGGCTAAGCCCTAGAAGCTAGCCTATGGTATGATTGTTGTGTATGAATGTGTTGTCCTACGAACTAAAACCCTCCGGTTTATATAGACACCGGATAGGGTTAGGGTCACATAGAGTCGGTTACAATGGTAGGAGATCTACATATCCGTATCGCCAAGCTTGCCTTTCACGCCAAGGAAAGTCCCTTCCGGACACGGGACGAAGTCTTCAATCTTGTATCTTCATAGTCCAGGAGTCCGGCTGAAGGTATAGTTCGGCCATCCGGACACCCCCTAATCCAGGACTCCCTCATTCGTCACCAGAGATCGCCAGATCCGGTCGTGTTGGGTCAGATCCTCCCGTCCCTGCCTTGCTGCTGCCCACCAGAGGCCTTCCGTCTCGCGTTTGTTTTGGATCAGCAAGGATGAGACACCAAGAACCGTACCCAGACCGTCAAGCACCTTCTCCGAGGATTTTGCCAAGTACCATGACATGAACGACCCTCGAACGCGTCAAGTACCACTACCGTCAAGTACCTCTTCGCAAGACCAAGTTCCTCTACAATATGTGTACGACTACCGACGCCGAAGACCCATGAACCAATAACTTCAAGTTCAACTATTGTGGCAAAAACGAGACTGGCGGGTTCGAAGACCCCAAGTACCACGAAAACCCCGAAGGGGTTCGAGTTCGTCAAGTTCACCTTCGAAACGTGTACCACTACCGACGACTGAGACCCTGGATTCGACAAGTTCCTCACGGTGACCCTGAACATCTACGGGACATGCACGACTTCGAACCGTGTACCACGTCGAACATGTACGACTACACGACGAACCGCCAAGACCCTGAACGACTACCGCCACCGAAGTCCGCGAGTACTACTACTTCCACAATGCGTCGTGTACGACTACTATCGTGAGAATGCCTACTTCCTCTACTTGCATCGAACGAACCCGAACACGAACCGTCCCACTTGCACGCTTCGAAGGTATAACCCTGAGACGACCGCCCGTGAACGAATGCATGTGTGATGTATGAGATGCTCGTGCTTGATTCGTGCTCGAATTGTCGGTGCACGTTGCCCCTCTTTTGCCTTGTCATCATCGTCGACTCATGGGACACCCGGTATCCGGGAGTGCCCCACCATCTTTTGCACGCATCCGCACACTTCGCCTTTGCATCGGTATCTCAATCGAATTGCCGGAACCGGAATGTTGCCATGGTAACATTTCCATTTCGCCGCCGTGGCACCCCTTTTTCCTTCCGCCATGGCGACAAATGCTTCATGATGCTCATGTCAACATTGCCTTAAAACTTGCATAAATTTGCATATGTCATTCGCATCATGATAATAACATTTAAATGTTTAAAATTGTTGTTGCAATAAATTGCTAATGCATATGGGGATTTACCGGTTTTGTTGTTGGTTATATCCGGCCCCATTTAAATGGTTTAGATGGTATAGTTTTGTTATGCTTCACCTCTTGCCATGTTAAACAACATTTAAGATTGTTGGGTACCTAAATGAGAGAGAACTAAATAATTGATGTGGTGTTCCGTCAATATGCAACTTGTTGCATATTGAGCTCCACTTAACTTGTAGTTTTGTTTGTGCCCTTTGCCATGCCATGCTTCATTAAACCGAACATGCATCATACTTGATTGTGCATCATGCCATGCTTATGTGATGGTTGTTTCTTCGGGTTTTAGTTTCGATAACGTCGCGTTGTGAGGATTCGTTCGACTACGTCCGTTTTTCTTCTTCATGGACTCGTTCTTCTTCCTTGCGGGATTTCAGGCAAGATGACCATACCCCCGAAATCACTTCTATCTTTGCTTGCTAGATGCTCGCTCTTTTGCTATGCCTATGCTGCGATGCCTACCACTTGCTTATCATGCCTCTCATATTGTTAAACCAAGCCTCTAACCCACCTTGTCCTAGCAAACTGTTGTTTGGCTATGTTACCGCTTTGCTCAGCCCCTCTTATAGCATTGTTAGTTGCAGGTGAAGATTGGAGCTTGTTCCATGTTTAGAACCTGGATATTTTGTTGGGATATCACAATATCCCTTATTTAATTAATGCATCTATATACTTGGTAAAGGGTGGAAGGCTCGGCCTTATGCCTGGTGTTTTGTTCCACTCTTGTCGCCCTAGTTTCCGTCATATCGGTGTTATGTTTCTAGATTTTGCGTTCCTTACACGGTTGGGTTATAATGGGAACCCCTTGATAGTTCGCCTTGAATAAAACTCCTCCAGCAAGGCCCAACATTGGTTTTACCATTTGCCACCTAGCATTTTCTTTCCCTTGGGTCGGCCGGCTCAAGGGTCATCTTTATTTTAACCCCCCGGGCCAGTGCTTCTCTAAGTGTTGGTCCGAAACGGGCAGCCTGCGGAGCCACCTTGGGGAACCTCGAGGGCTGGTTTTACTCGTAGCTTGACCTATCTGAGTGTGCCCCGAGAATGAAATATGTGCAGCTCCTATCGGGATTTGTCGGCACATTCGGGCGGATTTGCTGGACTTGTTTTACCATTGTCGAGGATGTCTTGTAACCGGGATGCCGAGTCTGATCGGATTGTCTTGGGAGAAGAAATATCCTTCGTTGGCCGTGAGAGCTTGTGATGGGCTAAGTTGGGACACCCCTGCAGGGATTTGAACTTTCAAAAGCCGTGCCCGCGGTTATGGGCAGATGGGAATTTGTTAATGTCCGGTTGTAGAAAACCTGAAGTTGATCTTAATTAAAATACATCAACCGCGTGTGTAACCGTGATGGTCTTTTCTCGGCGGAGTCCGGGAAGTGAACACGGTGATGGAGTAATGCTTGACGTAGGTTGTTCTAGGATCACTTCTTGATCATAGTTCATCGCCCGTGCTTTTGCCTTCTCTTCTCGCTCTCATTTGCGTATGTTATCTACCAAATATGCTAGTCCCTTGCTGCAGCTCCACTTCATATCTTTACCTTACCCATAAGCTTAAATAGTCTTGATCGCGAGGGTGTGAGATTGCTGAGTCCCCATGGCTCACAAATACTTCCTAAACCAGTTTGCAGGTGCCGTTGAACCGTGCAGATGATGCAACCAAGCTCAAGGAGGAGCTCTATGAAGATCGTGTTCTTTATGTTGATCCGTTTTCCAGTTGATCAGTAGTGGAGCCCAGTTGGGACGATCGGGGATCTGTGTAGCATTTGGGGCAGTCTTCTTTATTTTGGTTCCGTAGTCGGATCTTGATTGTATCTGATTGATGTAATGATTTATTCATGTATTGTGTGAAGTGGCGATTGTAAGCCAACTATGTATCTCTTTTTCTTATATATTACATGGGTTGTGCGAAGATTACCTCACTTGCAACATTGCTTTCAATGCGGTTATGCCTCTAAGTCGCGCTTCGACACGTGGGAGATATAGCCGCATCGAGGGCATTATAGATGGCGTCAGCTTTTGTCCTTTAATGCATGCACGGGTTGGAAGAACCATATTTATGTCCTTCTATTTTAGGTGTAGACAACATGCTAACTTATATATCATAGCTGTGATAAGTTACATAGCCCACATGTGATAACTTTTGCCCCCCAAAAAAGACATCAGAAAATAGTTTTGAAGATCTTGTCGCAATGAAATTTTTATGTGAAAATGAGTTTTCAATTGGACTGACGGCTTGAGATACAAAACATTTTTGAAGTTTTTAAACGGAGAGAATATATGATGATGTCACTTTTCTTTTTTGATTTTTCTGCATGCATGAAATTAGTTATTCTAATAAGATCCACTCGTGCACATAAGAAAGGAGAAAAGGTGAACGCCACGGTACATGCATGAATCAGTTCTAATAGTAGTGTTTGGTTTTATTACTAAAATTAGAACGATCGCTAGGTATCAAACCCCTTCTATTTTTATGTTCAGTAGCCGTAAAGCTGGTGGGTTCTATAAAATGAAATCTAAGGGACTCCCCTCTATTCTAAAAAAAGTTTGACATAAGTAGACACTTAATGGAAAGGTTTCTAATAGAGTTTATTTAAAAAATTGTATAATCATTTTCCACATATGTAGTGATATATCGTACTAATGAATAAAATCAAATAATGGTTTGCATGGAAACGAATAAAATAGCTAAAATAATCCCAAACAAAGTTTCTGCATATGAGATTCGGGTACGAGCCCCCTTTCTATAAGTATGTATGTGTACTTAGTGGCAACTAATGTCTCAAAACTAATATACAAACAAATACAAAAAATACAAGTGTTTTAACGGACATCACAAATCTAACCATCCAGATGCACAGGTCACCCCACTAGTTTATATTGCAATGCAACCTCGCTGATGTGACGAGATTCAACATCTTTATTTAAAGCATGTACAACAAATATCGACGATATCATTGTTTGTATACACAAGAACAATATGTACACATATAACATACAAGCATTAGCACTTGATGGCGTAGGTCATCAAATTCGAACATCGGTGAATATCCATAGAGTCATACCTAAGTTTCAAAACCACCTCCGCAAGTCGATCTGGCTTTGCGCTCTTCCGACAACACGCGGGCGAAATGGGTCAGTTCCTCCTCGTTAGTGCCCCTCTCTAGGTCGGGCTCGTTCTTGCCCGTCTCGATGTTCACCTTGCACACCTGCCTCTTTAACAATGCCTTGCCGACATCGATGAGCCGTTTCGCCCGTGAGCTCATCGTCCTGGATCCGGAGATAGCGCCTATCGTAGTCGTAGTGTAGCGCCTAGAAGAGCACGAATGCCTGGATATCGACGAGATCGGCGCTGGCTTGGCTGAAGCTGTCTATGATCGGCGTGGTGCCCTGGTAGGAACTTGTACCCTACCAGGCCTGGGGCGTAAGCAGTAGGGGAAGGAGGGAGCTGGGCGAGGCGATGAGCGGCCGCGCCGGCGGGGGTTGGGCGCCGTCGTGGAAGAGGAGGGAGATGGCGGCGGCGGCTAGGGTTCCGACTCCTCTGGGAGCCGAGTAATAGAGATAATAATCTTCTTATTGCTTGATTCCAAACAGAGTCTTACAACCTATATTTATAACCTAGATAACTTGCATAAGAATTAATCTAAGATAACTTATGGGCTAAGATTGCCCGGTGGGCCTAGCTAAACCGGCCATAACACTTCTCCCCGCCTGCACAAACAGCTCGTCCTCGAGCTGTAAGGTGGGGAAGCGCTTGCGGAACTCCTTGAGGTGATCAACCAGCGTCAAACACCTTCTCGACAGCTGGGGCGGCCAGGTCGGCGGCGACGGCGTCCTCCGGAATGTAGTCTGCAACCTCCAGGTAGAAGAGTCGCGGGCAAGCATGGCCGGGCGTGTAGGGCTCGTCGCAGTTGAAGCACAACCCTTGGCGGTGACGCTCGAGTAGCTCGGCTGAGGTGAGCCGGCGGAACGGGCGCGCCGCGGTCAAGGCGAGGGGTGCCGCAGAAGCTTGTGCAGGCCGACCCTGTGTGGAATCCGGCCCGGGTAGCGACCCAGCGGTCCGGGATGGTGATTCCTGCTGGATGGCCACCGCGCGGCGCTCGAAAGCGCGGGCGTAGTACATGGCCGACTGGAGATCCTGGGGTCCCCGAAGCTCCACGTCCACGCGGATGTGATCCGGAAGTCCACTGACAAAGAGCTTAGCCCGCTGCTGCGCCGTCACACCCGACGCATGGCATGCCAGGGCCTGGAAACGGTCGGCGTAGTCCTGCACCGTGGAGGTGAAGGGAAGGCGGCCGAGCTCCGCCAGGCGGCTCCCGCGAACCGGAGGCCCAAAGCGAAAAGGCAGAGCCCGCAGAAGCGCTCCCAAGGGGGCATGGCACCCTCGTCCTGCTCGAGGGCGTAATACCAGGTCTGTGCTGCGCCGCGGTGGTGATACGAGGTGATCCAGGTACGCCCCGATGCGAGGGTGCGCTGCCCGCGAAAGAACTGGTCGCATTGGTTGAGCCAATTGAGGGGGTCCTCCGTGCCGTCATAGGTGGCGAAGTCGATCTTGGGAAACCATGGCGGTGTCTGGGTCAGAGCGCCGTGTCGAGCTGGCTCAGAGGTGCGAAGCAGCGAGGCAGGTGGCGCCTGGTCGAAGTACTCCGGGTAGGGACCCGCGGAGCTGGATGGCCCGCCGAACTGCGGAAACGGGGTCGGTTTCTCCGGAGCCGTGGTGTAGAACGGCGATGGAGAAGACCCAGCCGCCCACGCTGGAAGTGGCGACGGGGAGGGCGGGAACTGGACCTGATGAATCGGGAGGCTGGTCGGTGAGACCAATTAAGCGTATGAAATTATGAATCTGGGTCCATTTTGAACTTTTTCAAAATTTTGTCAAGGTATGTGCTTTGTGAAAGTCCAATTAAGCGTCTTGATCTATCTCTATAGATCTTAATGCCTAATATGTAAGCAGCTTCACCGAGGTCTTTCATTGAAAAACTCTTATTCAAGTGTCCCTTTATGCTATCCAGAAATTCTATATCATTTCCGATTAGTAATATGTCATCTACATATAATATCAGAAATGCTACAGAGCTCCCACTCACTTTCTTGTAAATACAGGCTTGTCCAAAAGTCTATACAAAACCAAATGCTTTGATCACACTATCAAAGCGTTTATTCCAACTCCGAGAGGCTTGCACCAGTCCATAAATGGATCGCTGGAGCTTGCACACTTTGTTAGCTCCCTTTGGATCGATAAAACCTTCCGGCTGCATCATATACAACTCTTCTTCCAGAAATCCATTTAGGAATGCAGTTTTGACATCCATCTGCCAAATTTCATAATCATAAAATGCGGCAATTGCTAACATGATTCGAACAGACTTAAGCATCGCTACGGGTGATAAGGTCTCGTCGTAGTCGATCCCTTGAACTTGTCAAAAACCTTTTGCGACAAGTCGAGCTTTGTAGACAGTAACATTACCGTCAGCGTCAGTCTTCTTCTTGAAGATCCATTTATTCTCAATTGCTTGCCGATCATTGGGCAAGTCAACCAAAGTCCATACTTTGTTTTCATGCATGGATCCCATCTCAGATTTCATGGCTTCGAGCCATTTTGCGGAATCTGGGCTCACCATCGCTTCTTCATAGTTCGTAGGTTCATCATGATCTAGTAGCATGACTTCCAGAATAGGATTACCGTACCACACTGGTGCGGATCTTACTCTAGATGATCTACGAGGTTCAGTAGTAACTTGTTCTGAAGTTTCATGATCATTATCATTAGCTTCCTCACTAATTGGTGTAGGTGTTACAGAAACCTGTTTCTGTGATGTACTACTTTCCAATAAGGGAGCAGGTACAGTTACCTCATCAAGTTCTACTTTCCTCCCACTCACTTCTTTCGAGAGAAACCCCTTCTCCAGAAAGGATCCATTCTTAGCGACAAATGTCTTGCCTTCGGGTCTGTGATAGAAGGTGTACCCAACAGTCTCTTTTGGGTATCCTACGAAGACACATTTCTCCGATTTGGTTCGAGCTTATCAGGTTGAAGTTTCTTCACATAAGCATCGCAGCCCCAAACTTTTAGAAACGACAACTTTGGTTTCTTGCTAAACCAAAGTTCATAAGGCGTCGTCTCAACGGATTTTGATGGTGCCCTATTTAACGTGAATGCGACTGTCTCTAGAGCATAACCCCAAAACGATAGCGGTAAATCTGTAAGAGACATCATAGATCGCACCATATCAAGTAAAGTACGATTACGACGTTCGGACACACCATTACGTTGTGGTGTTCCTGGTGGCGTGAGTTGCGAAACTATTCCGTATTGTTTCAAATGTAGACCAAACTCGTAACTCAATTATACTCCTCCATGATCAGATCGTAGAAACTCTATTTTCTTGTTACGATGATTTTCAACTTCACTCTGAAATTATTTGAACTTTTCAAATGTTTCAGACTTATGTTTCATTAAGTAGATATACCCATATTTTCTTAAATCATCTGTGAAGGTGAGAAAATAATGATATCCGCCACGAGCTTCAACATTCATTGGACCACATACATCTTTATGTATGATTTCCAACAAATCTGTTGCTCTCTCCATAGTACCGGAGAACGGTGTTTTAGTCATCTTGCCCATGAGGCACGGTTCGCAAGTACCAAGTGATTCATAATCAAGTGGTTCCAAAAGTCCATCAGTATGGAGTTTCTTCATGCGTTTTACACCGATATGACCCAAACGGCAGTGCCACAAATAAATTGCACTATCATTATCAACCCTGCATTTTTTGGCTTCAACATTATGAATATGTGTATAACTACTATCGAGATTCATCAAAAATAGACCATTCTACAAGGATGCATGACCATAAAAGTTATTACTCATATAAATAGAACAACCATTATTCTCTGATTTAAATGAATAACCGCCTCGCATCAAAAAAGATCCAGATATAATGTTCATGCTCAACGCTGGCACCAAATAACAATTATTTAGGTCTAATACTAATCCCGATGGTAGATGTAGAGGTAGCGTGCCGACCGCGATCACATCGACTTTGGAACCATTTCCCACGCGCATCATCACCTCGTCCTTCGCCAGTGTTCGCTTAATCTGTAGTCCCTGTTTCGAGTTGCAAATATTAGCAACAGAACCAGTATCAAATACCCAGGTGCTACTGCGAGCTCTAGTAAGGTACACATCAATAACATGTATATCACATATACCTTTGTTCACCTTGCCATCCTTCTTATCCGCCAAATACTTCGGACAGTTCCGCTTCCAGTGACCAGTCTGCTTGCAGTAGAAGCACTCAGTTTCAGGCTTAGGTCCAGATTTGGGTTTCTTCTCTTGAGTAGCAACTTGCTTGCTGTTCTTTTTAAAGTTCCCCTTCTTCTTCCCCTTACCCTTTTTCTTGAAACCAGTGGTCTTGTTGACCATCAACACTTGATGCTCCTTTTTGATTTTTACCTCCGCAGCTTTTAGCATTGCGAAGAGCTCGAGAATAGTCTTATTGATCCCTTGCATATTATAGTTCATCACGAAGCTCTTGTAGCTAGGTGGCAGTGATTGGAGAATTCTGTCAATGATGCAATCATCTAGAAGATTAACTCCCAATTGAATCAAGTGATTATTATACCCAGACATTTTGAGTATATGCTCACTGACAGAACTGTTCTCCTCCATCTTGCAGCTATAGAACTTATTGGAGACTTCATATCTCTCAATCTGGTCATTTGCTTGAAATATTAACTTCAACTGCTGGAACATCTCATATGCTCCATGACGTTCAAAACGTCGTTGAAGTCCCGATTCTAAGCCGTAAAGCATGGCACACTGAACTATCGAGTAGTCATCAGCTTTGCTCTGCCAGACGTTCATAACATCTGGTGTTGCTCCAGCAGCAGGCCTGGCACCCAGCGGTGCTTCCAGAACGTAATTCTTCTGTGTAGCAATGAGGATAATCCTCAAGTTACGGACCCAGTCCGTGTAATTGCTACCATCATCTTTCAACTTTGCTTTCTCAAGGAACGCATTAAAATTCAACGGAACAACAGCATGGGCCATCTATCTACAATCAAACATAAATAAGCAAGATACTATCAGGTACTAAGTTCATGATAAATTTAAGTTCAATTAATCATATTACTTAAGAACTCCCACTTAGAAAGACATCCCTCTAATCTTCTAAGTGATTACGTGATCCAAATCAACTAAACCATAACCGATCATCATGTGAAATGGAGTAGTTTTCAATGGTGAACATCGCTATGTTGATCATATCTACTATATGATTCACGCTCGACCTTTCGGTCTCAGTGTTCCGAGGCCATATCTGCATATGCTAGGCTCGTCAAGTTTAACCTGAGTATTCTGCGTGTGCAAAACTGGCTTGCACCCGTTGTAGATGGACGTAGAGCTTATCACACCCGATCATCACGTGGTGTCTGGGCACGACGAACTTTGGCAACGATGCATACTCAGGGAGAACACTTTTATCTTGAAATTTAGTGAGAGATCATCTTATAATGCTACCGTCAATCAAAGTAAGATAAGATGCATAAAAGATAAACATCACATGCAATCAATATAAGTGATATGATATGGCCATCATCTTCTTGTATGTGTGATCTCCATCTCCAAAGTACCGTCATGATCACCATCGTCACCGGCGCGCCACCTTGATCACCATCATAGCATCGTTGTCTTATGCTTCCACGACTATCGCTACCTCTTAGTGATAAAGTAAAGCATTACAGCACAGTTGCATTGCATACAATAAAGCGACAACCATATGGCTCCTGCCAGTTGCCGATAACTCGATTACAAAACATGATCGTCTCATACAATAAAATTTAGTATCATGTCTTGACCATATCACATCACAACATGCCCTGCAAAAACAAGTTAGACGTCCTCTACTTTGTTGTTGCAAGTTTTACGTGGCTGCTACGGGCTTAAGCAAGAACCAATCTTACCTACGCATCAAAATCACAACGATAGTTTGTCAAGTTGGTGTTGTTTTAACCTTCGCAAGGACCGGGCATAGCCACACTCGGTTCAACTAAAGTTGGAGAAACTGACACCCGCTAGCCACCTTTGTGCAAAGCACGTCGGGAGAACCGGTCTCGCGTAAGCGTACGTGTAATGTCGGTCCGGGCCGCTTCGTCCAACAATGCCGCCGAACCAAAGTATGACATGCTGGTAAGCAGTATGACTTATATCGCCCACAACTCACTTCTGTTCTACTCGTGCATATAACATCAACACATAAAACCTAGGCTCGGATTCCACTGTTGGGGAACGTAGTAATTTCAAAAAAATTCCTACGCACACGCAAGATCATGGTGATGCATAGCAACGAGGGGAGAGTGTGATCTACATACCCTTGTAGACCGACATCAGAAGCGTTATATCAACGCGGTTGATGTAGTCGTACGTCTTCACGATCCGACCGATCCAAGCACCGAAACTACGGCACCTCCGAGTTTCAGCACACGTTCAGCTCGATGACGATCCCCAGACTCCGATCCAACAAAGTGTCGGGGAAGAGTTCCGTCAGCATGACGGCGTGGTGACGATCTTGATGTTCAACTGTTGCAGGGCTTCGCGTAAGCACCATTACAATATTATCGAGGATTATGGTGGAAGGGGGCACCGCACACGGCTAAGAAAACGATCACGTGGATCAACTTGTGTGTCTAGGGGTGCCCCCTGCCTCCGTATATAAAGGAGCCAAGGGGGGGTGCGGCCGGCCCTAGTAGGAGGCGCGCAGGAGGAGTCCTACTCCTACCGGGAGTAGGACTCCCCTCCCTTTCCTTATCCAAGTAGGAGAGGGGGAAGGAAGGGAGAGAGGAGAGGAAGGAAAGGGGGGAGCAGCCTGCCCTGGCAGCCCCTCCTCTTCTCCACTTTAGGCCCATGAGGCCCATTAACACCCCGGGGGGTTCCTGTAACCCCCTGGTACTCCGGTTTTATCCGAAACTTCCCCAGAACACTTTCGGTGTCCGAATATAGCCGTCCAATATATCAATCTTTATGTCTCGACCATTTTGAGACTCCTCATTATGTCCGCGGTCATATCCGGGACTCCGAACCAACTTCGGTACATCAAAACTCATAAACTCATAATATAACTGTCATCGAAACCTTAAGCGTGTGGACCCTACGGGTTCGAGAACAATGTAGACATGACCGAGACATGTCTCCGGTCAATAACCAATAGCGGAACCTGGATGCTCATATTGGCTCCCACATATTCTATGAAGATCTTTATCGGTCAGACCGCATAACAACATACGTTGTTCCCTTTGTCATCGATATGTTACTTGCCCGAGATTCGATCGTCGGTATATCAATACCTAGTTCAATCTCGTTACCGGCAAGTCTCTTTACTCGTTCCGTAATACATCATCTCACAACTAACTCATTTAGTTGCATTGCTTGCAAGGCTTAGGTGATGTGCATTACTGAGAGGGCCTAGAGATACCTCTCCGACAATCGGAGTGACAAATCCTAATCTCGAAATACGCCAACCCAACATGTACCTTTGGAGACACCTGTAGAGCTCCTTATAATCACCCACTTACGTTGTGACGTTTGGTAGCACACAAAGTGTTCCTCCGGTAAACGGGAGTTGCATAATCTCATAGTCATAGGAACATGTGTAAGTCATGAAGAAAGCAATAGCAACATACTAAACGATCGAGTGTTAAGCTAACGGAATGGGTCAAGGCAATCACATCATTCTCCTAATGATGTGATCCCGTTAATCAAATAACAACTCTTTGTCTATGGTTAGGAAACATAACCATCTTTGATTAACGAGCTAGTCAAGTAGAGGCATACTAGTGACACTCTCTTTGTCTATGTATTCACACATGTATTATGTTTCCGGTTAATACAATTCTAGCATGAATAATAAACATTTATCATGAAATAAGGAAATAAATAATAACTTTATTATTGCCTCTAGGGCATATTTCCTTCAGGTGCCCCCGAGCTAGGCAGGGGCGGTGCCGGTGGTTGGAGCGTCGGTTGCGGGGGGTGCGCGGGGGCGTCAGTGGCCGCGGGAGGGGGTGGCTGCAAGTACCACAGAGGGGCCGCGGCCGGCGTAGTCTCGCCGGGGTGTCCCGCTGGAAACGGCAGCAGGGGCTGCCCGGTGCAGGTCGGCGCGGAGAACGGCTGCAGCGGTCCGGTGGCCGCCGCCTGCGGCATCTGCTGTAGCGGCCAGGGGCCCGAGGACGGCGTCGGCGCCAAGGGCCAGAGGGGCGCGCCGTACGGAGAGACGCCCTGGAACGGCCACGGCATGTGGCCGTAGGCGGCAGGGGCGCCGTCGGCAGGGGCATGTAGGGCCCGGCCGCGTACTGCTGCTGTTGCAAGTAGAGGCTCTGGACGGCGGTGACGAGGTCCCGCAGGGTGGCCGTGACCTGCTCCGGTGTGAAGACGGCGGACGGCTGTGGCGTAGGAGGAATTGTGGAGGACGGCGCGGTCGGAGTCGCGATGGAGACGGGGCCCGCCAGCGTGGTTGATCCGGCGGCGGATGTCGTCGGCGCGATGAGGGACGGCGTCGGCAGCATCGGCGCGGTGAGGGACGGCGCCGTCGTCATCGGTGCGGTGGATCCGCTGGAAAGCGCCGGCGGTGGTGGTGGCAGCGACATGATCGGAACTTGGTCTCTGATTACCAAATTGGTAGGAACTTGTACCCTACCAGGCCTGGGGCGTAAGCAGTAGGGGAAGGAGGGAGCTGGGCGAGGCGATGAGCGGCCGCGCCGGCGGTTGGGCGCCGTCGCGGAAGAGAAGGGAGATGGCGGCGGCGGCTAGGGTTCCGGCTCCTCTGGAAGCCGGGCAATAGAGATAATAATCTTCTTATTGCTTGATTCCAAACAGAGTCTTACAGCCTATATTTATAATCTAGATAACTTGCATAAGAATTAATCTAAGATAACTTGTGGGCTAAGATTGTCCGGTGGACCTAGCTAAACCGGCCATAACATGCCCCCTTTGTAGAGCCATCCGAGAAGGCCCCACTTGCTGCACTTGGCAGCGTCGAACTTCTCTTCGACCTTGGCGGTGCCAGTGCCCAACGAAAGGACCATGAACTTGCCGTACTCCGCCGGCTTGACAGGGAAAAAGTGTCGGTTTTTCATTAGGATCTGCTTGCTTACGTGGGTCATGGCCACAAGGGTCTGCGCACATCCATGTAAGTTAGTGAGAAATGTATCAACATCACAGAAGTCAACTGGTATACATCTTAAGCCTAATTTGGGCAGCGTACCGGATTGTTAGCGGCGACGCCCCCGTCGATGAGGTTGAAGGCCCGGGTCTTACCGTTTTTGTCCTTGGTCTCGAAATGGTGCCCGGGAAGGTAGGTCGGCGCGGCAGACGTACTGATGCAGACGTCCGATAGAAGAGCATCCTTGGAGACATCCCACCTGGCCTGCACGTACAGATTTTGTTTCATGTGTATAGTTAGGTAGGCCGAGTGGATGACATGTCGTTTATGCAGATGCACGTGTTTATGTCCTTCTGCGTACTCCCTCCGTTCGGAAATACTTGTCATCAAAATAAATAAAAGGGGATGTATATAGATGCATATCGTAGGCTGAAGGAGCTTGATGTCGAAAGTGGGGATGACGACGATGCTCTTGAGTGTCTGACTGACTCGCGTGTCGCCGAGCAGCTCCTTCAGGATTGAGTGCAAGTGCTGGCCGTTGTACTTGGGTCCCATCATGCTCTTGAACAAGCCCAGAGGTCCTTTGCTGCACAACAGATTGTGTATAGCTCATAAGTACTCTTGGTATAGCGGGAAATAACGAGCTATTAACACCATTTTTCAGTTTAGCGTCAGAAGTGCATAGCTTAGCCGAAGGGCAACGAGTTTTTGCTGCTGCTGGATGTGTGTGAGCCTGTGAAGGGTCAGAAACCCACCCCTAATTTCATTGAGAATTGTTAACACGACATTCAGGTTTTTAATGTTATTATGCAATCAGCATAAGCTCAGGTACAACTTTTGTACCTGAGCTTATGATGATGACATAGTAATATTGCCCATTCGAGAGTGATTTCGTTGTACGTGTGAGACTGTGAATTATACAGTATATAATCCTCACCAGACGGCAGGGAAGATATTCGGGCAGTGCTCGAGGTAGAACTTGTTGATGTCCTTGGCGGCGAAGAGTGGGCGGCCCTCGGCATTGGGCGCGGTGAGCATGGCGGCGACCAGGCCTACGATCCATTTCCGAGACAAGTAATTCCGAACAGAGGGAGTAGATACAGGACGTGTGATGGTACACCTGGCGTACAAGGGGATATTTAATGCGCGTACGCAACGGCAAGAGACGCCGTGAGAACCGATGGAGGTTGCGGACGTTTAAACGGTGACCACGGTGTTTCCTGCGGGCCGTTGTTCACTGTTTGGCACCAGTATGTACCTGAGTATGTAAACGGCCCCAGCCCGGAGGCATGAATAGACTATTCTACGGTCTGGGTGATCAGGGGAACATCAGAGTTTAAGAAAAAGTTTTGGGGCCCACCAACGGCATGCCTAATGCTGGGCTTAATGTGCTCCCGTCATTTTTATTTTTTATTTTATACTCGTACCAGGGGCAGTTTGAGGAAGTGTTTGGTTGAAGTTCAAATAGTATATCAACTACTGCCAGCGTATTAGTGGCCATGTTTTTAATTTAGTCAGGAAGATTGCTTTTAGCAGATACAGTATGTCAACACGGGTAAAGAGAGATTACAAGGCGGCAGTAAGTGTTTCTGTAAGAACGTGACAACGCAACGGCACAGACCCAGCAAAGCCCTTCCTTATGGCGTTTTGGCTCACGTGTTAAGGGTTAAAAAAAATGGTCTGAATGGTTTCAATAAATTCCGCATTAGTGGTGCAAGCATCCAGAAATTTTTTCATGCAAAATGGAGCAGCAGTGTTTCGTGGTGAAGAAAACAAATTAGGAAAAGTATATTTTTCATCCCTCAATTCTTGGCGGAGTCTAGACTTGGTCCCTCAACTTCAAAACCGGACAACTTGCACCATTAACTTCTGAAACCATACAAGATCCATCCCTGCTCACGGTGTTGACCGGTTTTCGTGCTGTCCCACCCCCGTGACCGTTCCAACTCAAATTTGCCTACCTTTTCCAAGTCCACGTAATATTTTCAGATTCGGTTACTTTTTTCAAATACGTGAACCTTTTAAAAATTTGTGTAATTTTTTTAAATCTGCGTACTTTTTCCAAGTTCATGTACTTTTTCAAATATGCGTATTTTTTGAAAGTTCATTTAATTTTAAAAAATTGATGTAGCTTTTCATATTCGATTACACTTTTTTGAAAGAGTTCATGAATTTCAAAATTTTATGCGGACTTGAAAAAAGTACGTGGACATGGACTTCTTTTACGCAAAAATATGTGGATTTCAAAACTTATTTCAACTTGAAACAAGTACGTGAATTTCAAACAAAGTTCATGGATTATAAAAGGAACACGGATTTGAAAAAAATGCGGACTTTGGAAACATGTGGATTTGAAATAAGTATGCGGATTTCAAAAACAGTTCATGGCTTTGAAAAAAACTTGGATTTGATAAAATTACATAAACTTGGAAAAATACGGGGATTTAGAAAAAAAGTATGTAAATGTTAAAAAATGATGGATTTGAAAAAGTACGTGAATTTCAGAATAGTTCGCTGATTTGAAAAAAGTATGATTATTTGAAAAACAGGTAGCTCTCTTCTGAATTTATCGATGTAGGCCTGCAGGGGAGGATATGTTACTATCATTCCGTAAGTTTAAAAAAATGACTGAATTTGACTGAATTTTATGTGTTACTCTACGTACTTGGTTATATTGCAATGCCAGTTCTTCTTCCGTAAAGAATTTATTGTTCTTCGGCATGTAGAGTATTAGCTTTTGTTTTTGTTTTTCATTGTTAATACGTGAAATAATCTAATCAACAGTGGCGCAGCTGACGGACACTGTTCTGTACCGTGCGGACAAACCAGTGCCAATGGAACAGCATAATCGTCGGTCGTTAGTTGCACGTACTCCACCGTTTTCACGGGCGTACTCGGCCTGTTTCCATATCCTCGCATTGAATACAGCCTGCAACGCGTCGTTCAATCGTTCGTCCAGCTATCAGGAGCGCGCGAGCCCGTCCATACCATCGCCACTCTCCCCCAACAGCTCGTTACACCACCATACATGCTACTCCCTCCGTTTCTAAATACTTGTCTTTCTAGGCATTTCAACAAGTGACTACATACGGAGCAAAATGAGTGAATCTACACTCTAAAATATGTCTACATACATCCGTATGTAGTAGTTATTTGAAATGTCTAGAAAGACAAGTATTTAAGAACGGAGGAAGTATATGAAAAACTGGATACATGCAAGAGCAGGCAGGTTGATACTCTGTAAGTATGAAAAAGGTTACCTGAAGCTTTTTTTCGAGGAAAGCGAGGATGGTGCCGGGGATGATCCCGCGCACGCCGCCGCCGTCGATGCTCGGCACGGTGACCAGCCTCCCGTGGCGCGGCTGCGGGGAGGTGGGCGGCGGCGAAGCCCGGCCGGGGCTCATCAGCAGGTTCACGGGCCCGGTGCTCTGCTCCGGCACTTGCATGGCCGGCATATGGGAAGGCCGCCTGAACTCCCTACTTAATTAATTAAGACCCGAGACTCATTGGCTCCAGAGAATGAAGACTCCGTTGGTCTCGCTTGTCCTTCTTGATGTAGCTTTCGATCGATACGCTCGCGGACACCGTACAGGTCAAGCTGCCCGACCCTCCGCCGGTCGCCGGCCGCCGGGGAAGCATCGTGTGCAAGCGCGTGTGATTCGACTGTTTCGCGGTCCAGTTCCTTTGGACCAGGCACCTGATCCAGCTCCCGGTTTTGTGGTGCTCCTAGCTTTCCAAACATTCTTTTTCGAAAAAAAAGTTTCTTCGGTTTATGTGTTTATTTACTCTATACGGGACACGTACCAAGAAGTGTACACACTGTTGTTTCCTCGTCGGTACACGACCTGTAGCTGTCGTAGTTGGATATATGTACCGGGCGGGCCAGTACGCGCGCGCTGTGCTACTAGGGTGAGAAGTTTCTCCTCGAGAATTTCGTTTTTCTTCGAGAATGTAGACCAAATAACAGTGGTTCAAAGAGTCCTTTTATAGTGCATCCGGTCGATATGGACCGTCCGTCGGAGCGGATTCGACGGTCCAGATCCAATGCAATATGCTGATGTCACGTATATTATAACAGAGCCCGAAGGGCTTTTTCAAAAGAAAAAATATTTCGAATTGATCAGATTTTCCCTCTCAAATATTTCGAGAGTATTCTTAGTACAAATTTCAGGGGTATTTTTGGTTTGATTTTTATCCAGTTCGCTAGGGTTTTACTCCTCGCCGGCGGTAGGGTCTCATCCCTCGCTGGCAAGATCGAGCCACGTGTCGCGCCCCCTCCCTCCCTCCACCCCAATTCCCTCACGCTCTCGCACCTCCTTTTCACCGAAGAACACGAGAGGAGGCTGGCTGCCCACCCCGCGGCGGTCGCCGGCGAAGATTCGCCGCCATCCCACCTCTCGGTCCTCTATGTGGGTGCCTATAGCCACGGGGTGAGTCGCTACCTCTTTCCCACTCCCCACATGGTTGTTTGCATCCTCTAGCTCACCCCTCCGCCATGGCCGCAACTTGATCTGGCCATGCATCTCCTCCGAAGGCAAGGTGGTTGGGCATCTAGATGGATCATGTTCTCACTCCTGGCAGGGTACCGCGGGACTGGATGAAGCCGTCCGGCCTCGACGGCCAGCCACGTTCGTGCGACCTCATCCACATCACGGCAAGATCTACGAATGTTCGATTGTTGCATATGTACACTTATACATTTAATTCAAGCTTTGTTCTTTCAATTTGGCTGATAGGTGAGACGTTGGATTTGGAGATAGGAAGAGATGATAATTATTAATTTTCGAATGTACTATAAACAATTCATAACTTATGTTGCTCAATATTTACGATGCTCGCTTGTTCATGTGCAATTGCTAGACTGGGGTCAACAGACTTGGCATGTGCTTTATAACTTTTTTTAGATTCACAGGGATATCCACCATTTGAAGATTAGTGTAAATTCTTATTATGATGTTTTAGCCTTGTTAACGAGAGAGGAATGGTCCTCGCAAAAACAAAGAGAAAGGAATGAGCATTGGATTCTTGAAAATGTCGCATTTCATTCTTCTGTGTTTCGTTATGTGCAACGTTTGTTAACTGGACACATTTGACAAGGTGATTACAAGTAGCAATTTTTTCTCTATTTTGCAGGGCTATGACACAACATGCTATGTGATTCCCTGAAACAAGATGGATATACTATGGTCACCCTGTTGTGGTCCTGAAGGTGCCTACTGACCCCGAGATCCCTTAAATCAGCGCACGCCCCTGCCATGCCACACCATGGTCGTTGCAGCACCAGCAGAGGCCCCCTTTGGTACGTGCTTTACTCTTGTTATCCTATGCTCTCTTTTATTGGCTTTGCTGCCTGCCTACGAAACATTGGTTGTGCCATTTCCTGGGATAGCTGGGATTGAGTGTTGACTCATGCAGTATTTTACCTTTTGTCGTGAGGCTATGCTCGTGCTCGTACCTTTTTCTCTCGTATGTCAGAGCACATCTTGTTCAAACTTGTTTGTGCTCAATCTGCCACATCACTTGCAATTAGCGACCGAAAATTATGAAAATAAACAAATCATAATCCATTATTCCTAGGGTTGCTCGTGCACTGTAATTGGTCTGAATCTTGTCCAGGCACTGTAACTGTCACATGGTTGTAAAAAGAAAATATGGATTTCTATGAGCTCCCGTGGAGACCAAATTATTTCAAGCAAAGTATTGGAACCATTATTATTGAACTTTTACAACTTGAGTCATCCGCAATGGTCTAAGAACAACACGGCTAGGAAACCTTCTTCGGAACTAAAACCCAACCACACCCTACTCTATCGCTTTATAGCCAAGTGTACACTCCACATGTAAGAATGAACCACTGTTGGACTAACTGCTTGCATCTTCATCATCTTCAACCGCAGCTGCATCCGATAGGCTAGCATGGTACATCTTGAACCTTTTCCTGTATTTCAATTTGTTGTAGGGTGAATCGACAAGCACAACAGGTAGCTCTCTTCTGAATTTATCGATGTAGGCCTGCAGGGGAGGATATGTTACTATCATTCCGTAAGTTTAAAAAAATGACTGAATTTGACTGAATTTTATGTGTTACTCTACGTACTTGGTTATATTGCAATGCCAGTTCTTCTTCCGTAAAGAATTCATTGTTCTTGAGCATGTAGAGTGCACAACAAGAACTGCAATATTTTATTTTGTTAGCAGCATTTCACGTATTAACAATGAAAAACAAAAACAAAAGCTAATATTGTTGACTAGCGTGTCATCGGCTTTTGGCACGGTAACAAGCGTTACTAGCCATTGGGTCACATTAATGTCTACCCATGCATTGCTTTGTATTCCATTGATTCGCATCGCTGCTCTCAAATGTGCCTCCATCCCACGTATCTGCAAGTCCATAGGATGAGAAGTAGCTTACGATTAATACTTATGTATGATGTTAAATCCTTTGTTGTAATTAAAGATGTTAAAATTCTCACCATGTTATTTACTTCTCTGTGTACCATAAAGTGGAAAAGTGAATCAAGAACCTGAATCTCCTTCCTTCTAGGGTTTACGACCGCAAGGAACATGTGGACGTTTAAAGTGTTTGTAGGTAGGAAAACCTGGAGTGCACAGATAATTAGATCAATGTGTATAGTAATAAAAAATGTGTTCTACATCGTAGTTATAGTACCAAATCATGTTTCAGGTTGTTGGTGCCTTGTGTAGTTCCAGGAATGCCCACCAAAGCATCCTCGTGGAATTCTTCATGCATTATTCTGTTTGTCATGAACTTTATACCTAGAGAGGCAAGCATAGAAGAGCTCTCAACGTGGAGTAATAGTAGTAGGTGCAGAATCATTCGGTCAACTTGTCTCGGACGTGATGCCTATATACATGACCATTGCCTTGAATGAGATCATAACTATGCGCAATTCTGTCAATTGCCCAACAGTGATTTGTTTACCCACCTTATGCTTTAAGTTTCTTCGAGAGAGAAGCCTCTAGTGAACCTATGGCCCCATGGTCTACCTTTATCATATTTACTAAAACCCTAGTTTACCTTGTTGCAATTTACTTTTACTTTAATTTGTTTAGTTTTCGACAACTTGCAATTTCTACCACCGTTACCGTTTACCCTTTACTTTTATCAGTTTTAATTCTTGCAAGTAACGAGTTAAGGGGATTGACAACCCTCCTGCCCGCGTTAGGTGCAAGTGTTTGTTTCTTGTTTGCAGTTGTTGCTTACGTGATCTTGCTTGGTACTCCTACTGGTTCGATAAACCTTGGTTCTCACTGAGGGAAATACTTATCGCTACTATATTGCTTCACCCTTCCTCTTTGGGGAAAAACCTAATGCAACTCACAAGTAGCACCGATAAACCAGAATGAGGATTCTTCAGTCCATCACATGGCACTCCCCTGCTATTCTACTTCTCCATAGACCAGGCACATGTTGGGGAACGTAGTAATTTCAAAATTTTCCTACGCACACGCAAGATTATGGTGATGCATAGCAACGAGAGGGGAGAGTGTGATCTACGTACCCTTGTAGACCGACAGCGGAAGCGTTAGCACAACGCAGTTGATGTAGTCGTACGTCTTCACGGCCCGACCGATCAAGCACCGAAACTACGGCACCTCTGAGTTTTAGCACACGTTCAACTCGATGACGATCCCCGGACTCCGATCCAGCAAAGTGTCGGGGTAGAGTTCCGTCAGCACGACGGCGTGGTGACGATCTTGATGTACTACCGTCGCAGGGCTTCGCCTAAGCACCGCTACAATATTATCGAGGATTATGGTGGAAGGGGGCACCGCACACAGCTAAGAATATGATCACGTGGATCAACTTGTGTGTCTAGGGGTGCCCCCTGCCCCCGTATATAAAGGAGCAAGGGGAGGAGGCCGGCCGGCCCCTATTGGCGCGCCAGGAGGAGTCCTCCTCCTAGTAGGAGTAGGACTCCTACTAGGAGGGGGAAGGAAGTGGGGAGGGAGAAGGAAAGGGGGTGCCGCCCCCCCTCTCCTAATCCAATTCGGACCAGGGGGAGGAGGCGCGCGGCCCACCTTGACTGCCCCTCTCTCTCTCCACTAAGGCCCATATGGCCCATTACTTCTCCGGGTAGGGTTCAGGTAACCCTCTGGCTCTCCGGTTTTCTCCGAAATCACCCGGAACACTTCCGGTGTCCGAATATAGCCGTCTAATATATCAATCTTTATGTCTCGACCATTTCGAGACTCCTCGTTATGTCCGTGATCACATCCGGGACTCCGAACTAACTTCGGTACATCAAAACTCATAAACTCATAATATAACTATCATTGAAACCTTAAGCGTGCGGACCCTACGGGTTCGAGAACAATGTAGAAATGACCGAGACACGTCTCCAGTCAATAACCAATAGCGGAACCTGGATGCTCATATTGGCTCCTACATATTCTACGAAGATCTTTATCGGTCAGACCGCATAACAACATACGTTGTTCCCTTTGTCATCGGTATTTTACTTGCCCGAGATTCGATCGTCGGTATCTCAATACCTAGTTCAATCTCGTTACCGGCAAGTCTCTTTACTCGTTTCGTAATACATCATCTCGCAACTAACTCATTAGTTGAAATGCTTGCAAGGCTTATGTGATGTGCATTACCGAGAGGGCCCAGAGATACCTCTCCGACAATCGGAGTGACAAATCCTAATCTCGAAATACGCCAACCCAACATGTACCTTTGGAGACACCTGTAGAGCTCCTTTATAATCACCCAGTTACGTTGTGACGTTTGGTAGCACACAAAGTGTTCCTCCGGAAAACGGGAGTTGCATAATCTCATAGTCATAGGAACATGTATAAGTCATGAAGAAAGCAATAGCAACATACTAAACGATCGGGTGCTAAGCTAATGGAATGGGTCATGTCAATCGCATCATTCTCCTAATAATGTGATCCCATTAATCAAATGACAACACATGTCTATGGTTAGGAAACATAACCATCTTTGATTAATGAGCTAGTCAAGTAGAGGCATACTAGTGACGTTTGGTTTGTCTATGTATTCACACAAGTATTATGTTTCCGGATAATACAATTCTAGCATGAATAATAAACATTTATCATGATATAAGGAAATAAAATAATAACATTATTATTGCCTCTAGGGCATATTATGTTGGGGAAGGAGACCAGCCTGTCGTGGGGTAAAAAAGGAGAGCTGACCGGACTCCAAACATGCATCAAAACCCTGGTGGACAAGAAGCTCAAACTTGTCAACGTAGTCCAGGTTATGCTCACCCGCTTGATCCTCCCGTGCCAACAACGGGCCTTCAACCTGTGGGAGTTCGACCCGGCGCGGCACCAAACTTTGAGCAGGCTCTTCGACACGACGTACGAAGATGCCTGGAAGGTGCTTTTCAAGGGCGCCATGGCTCCCGCATCCGCTACTGAGGATCGCGGATTCAGTGCGTAGCGTCACGCTCTTGCGGTAAGCTGCTTTTTTTCCTTTTACAGGGTATCAGTATTTCATAGTTTGACTCCATGCGGGATCTAAGCTCCCTTTCCTTTGACAGGATTGGCAGGTGACGTCCGGACAGATCAACTGTCCGGCTCCTTTGCCTGAAGGCCCAGCGGACGCTCAATTGGCGAAGCTGCTGGTTCCGGCACCCTATGTGGTGCCGGAGAAGAAGGCCAAGAAGAAGGCCGCGGGGACTCGAAAGAGTGCCCGACGCCCGGAGGTGTTTCATCATCCGACGAATCCCAGATGCACTCCTCCCACGAAGATGAGGAGGAGGAAGAAGAGACCCCTCCCCCTCCAGCGGGGGAAGGGAAGAAAAGGAAGGCCGTCCCAACTGGGGAGGCCGAAGGGTCCAAGAAGGGGAGAACCCCTCCTCCGGACTATTCCACTAACGCCGACGACGGTGAAGAGGAGTGGCCGCCCAGGGCCAAGCCCCTGGCGAAATCGTAAGTATCCGGATACCGGAGTGATTTCATAGTATTCGTTTATTGCACAACTTTCCCTTATGTCGAATATGTTTATGCAACCTACCCAAAGACCGGCTCGATGTGTCGTCGAGCGGCTCACTGGACTCGTCGGACGTGAACTCGCTGCCGACGGCTTCCTCCCCCCGCCCTACGGACGACACCAAAGTGTTGTCCCAACAGGTTCCAATCCAGGAGGAGGTGGTCCTGGAGGCGCCGCAAGGCAACCTCCCGGACTCCAGGAGTAAAGGGGACGAAACCCCCCAGGGCTCCAAGTCCGGCCCTAGGCCGGACACCGCTCCGGAACCTTCAAAGGTTCCAGAGTCCGGCGGGCGACCTCCTTCCAAGAGGAGCAGGCCCGCCGTGCCGGTGACCTCCGTCCAACCGGAGGCGCCAGACAATATGTTGGAGGCGCTCCAAGGCGCCTCCATCAACGAGGGGCACCGTACTATTATGAGTGCGGTGCTCCAGAAGGTTCAGTCCGCCAAGAGCGGACTGACTGAAGCTTGTACAAGCCTTTTAACAGGCTTTGAGGTAAGTAAAGAATATGTAAATAACATCACCGCATAGACAATAGAAGCCAGGCAGTCTTGTTGTAGGTTACTCCGGGCACGCTTGACGGTGTTCGGTCGTTTACTGGTCGGACTGGAGAACTGCCTGGAGAGGCTGCTTTGTACTTCCGCCGCAAGGGCCGCCGTGTGCTCCTCCGTTCGGAGGGAGCGTTCTGTGTTTCCATTGACCGTAATTACTCCTCGAGGGCCTGACATCTTGAGCTTAAGGTATGCGTAATGCGGTACCGCATTGATGCGGTTCACCCGAGCAGTGCGTGATAGCCACTGCGAAACGGGACTATGTCGAAGATTAACTCCTCGCTTCAGAAATTATCCGGAGATCCGAAGACCACTTCAAGTGTGACTGAGCCTGTACAGTTGGCCTCTACACCTGGTATTACGCCTTTAAAGGTCGTTTTGGTGGGCTTAATCCTCGAGGGATCTATGCCCATTTTCCGCACTGTATCCTGGTAAAGCAGGTTCAGGCTGCTGCCGCCGTCCATAAGGACTCTAGTGAGATGAAATCCGTCAATAATTGGGTCTAGAACCAATGCGGCGAATCCGCCATGACGGGTGCTAGTGGGGTGGTCTCTTCGATCAAAGGTGATCGGGCAGGAGGACCATGGGTTGAACTTTGGGGCGACTGGCTCTATCGCGTATACGTCCCTTAACGCGCGCTTCCGCTCCCTCTTGGGGATGTGGGTTGCGTATATCATGTTCACCATCCGCACTTGTGGGGGAAAACCCTTCTGTCCACTGTTGTTCGGCGGCCGGGGCTCCTCGTTGTCATCGCTATGCAGCCCCTTGTCGTCATTGTCGACGCTTAACTTGCCTGCCTGCTTGAACACCCAACAATCCCTGTTGATGTGATTGGCCAGCTTTTCGGGGGTGCCATGTATCTGGCATAAGCGGTCGAGTATTCGGTCCAAACTGGACGGGCCTATAGGATTCCTTTTGAATGGCTTTTTTCGCTGACCGGATTTAGAGCCTCTGAATCCGGCATTAACTGCCGTATCATCTGCATTGTCGCCGTTAATGCGGCGCTTCTGCTTGTTGCGACGCGACCTGCCACTACTGTCCCTGGTGTCCAAATTACCAGGGTTCTTGGTTATATTGTTGCTACGAGCAAGCCAGCTGTCTTCTCCCGCGCAAAAGAGGGTCATGAGTGTCGTGAGTGCTGCCATAGATTTCGGCTTTTCCTGTCCAAGGTGCCGAGCTAGCCACTCGTCACGGATATTGTGCTTGAAGGCTGCTAGGGCCTCGACGTCCGGACAGTCGACTATTTGATTTTTCTTTGTTAGGAACCGTGTCCAGAATTGCTTGGCCGATTCATCTGGCTGCTGAATTACGTGACTTAGGTCATCGGCGTCTGTGGGTCGCACATAAGTGCCCTGGAAATTGTCAAGGAATGCGGCTTCCAGGTCCTCCCAACAACTGATTGATCATGTTGGCAAGCTGTTAAGCCAATGTCGAGCTGGTCCTTTAAGCTTGAGTGGGAGGTATTTGATGGCGTGGAAATCATCGCCGCGGGCCATGTGGATATGAAGGAGATAATCCTCAATCCATACCGCAGGATCTGTTGTGCCATCATATGATTCGATGTTTACAGGTTTGAAACCCTCGGGGATTTGATGATCCATTATTTCGTCTGTGAAGCAGAGTGGGTGTGCGGCGCCTCTGTACTGGGCTATATCATGACGTAGCTCCAGTGAGCCTTGTCTACTGTGTTCGGCCATGCCGAATTTGTGGCCGGCGTGACGGATGCCGTCTCGAGCCGTGGGGCGCCCACGCGATCCGTAGATCGATCTTGTTTGTCTAGCCTTGTCCTCCAACATATCTCGTAAGTCCGACGCATATTCCCGTGCCTTGGTACGGGGTGCGGCTTGAGTGGAGGGTCGGGAGGCCTCTCTGTCGCGGCCACGAGGTGGCCGGTCGGCCGCATCAAGTGCTTCCTCCTCTAATTGGGGTAGCAACCTGCGCTTTGGGTAGCTCTTGGAGGGGCGTTCGAGTTTATGCTCTTCGGCCGCAAGGACTTCGGTCCATCTGTCGACTAGCAAATCTTGATCAGCTCTAAGCTATTGCTGTTTTTTCTTGAGGCTTTTTGCCGTGGCCATAAGTCTGCGTTGAAAACGCTTTTGTTCGACGGGATCCTCTGGCACGACGAATTCGTCGTTGTCGAGACTTGCCTCGTCTTCGGAGGGAGGTATATAATTATCGTCCTCGACCTCTTTGTCTGCCGCTCTCTCATGAGGGCTGATTTCTCCATCCTCCTGTGCTAAATCTTGCTGGAGGAGGTTTTCTTCGGCGCTTTCCGGAGTATTATTATCTCCCATGCTAGAATCGCCGTGTTTGTTTTGGCGGGATTTTGAGCGGCGCCGCTGACGCCGGCGCTTAGGCTGTTTCTTGGAGGGGTCATCCTCCGCTGTTCCATCGCCATCTCCCTTTTTTGGGGTGTCCACCATGTATATGCCATATGACGAGGTGGCTTTCCAGGGCCTAGTAGGCGCTGGTTCTTCATCATCTCCTTCGTCGGCGTCCATACCGTCGATGTCTTCGGAGTCGAAGTCGAGCATGTCGGTTAAGTCGTTGACAGTTGCTACAAAGTGGGTGGTGGGTGGGCTTTGAATTTCTTCATCGTCCGAATCCCAAACCTGCTGGCCGCAGTTCGGCCAGGGCTCTCCTGATAAAGAGAGAGACTTCAGTGACTTCAGAATATCGCCAAAAGGCCAGTGCTGAAAGATGTTCGTGTCAGTGAACTCCATGATCGGCGCCCAATCGGATTCGATTGGCAGGGGCGCGGAGTGTTCGGAGTCCGGAGAGGAGTCCGGCTTCTTGGAGTCGCGAGTCTCGCAGAGTACGGGGCTGGTGTTCGGCTCAATCGCCATTGGGATCGCAGCCCCCGAGGCGGCGTCCAACCGCCCATCCTCGATCGGCGCAGTTGGCTTTGAATCAAGGATCGGAGCCGATGCGGGTGCGGCCTCCAGGGCACTGTTCGGCGGCAAAGCTAGATCATGCTCGTCGGGACAGTGCGGTGCGCTCGGCAGTGGCTCGAATCCGTCGAAGATCAAGTCCCCGCGGATGTCAGCCGTGTAGTTTAAACTTCCGAATCTGACCTGACGGCCAGGGGCGTAGCTTTCGATTTGCTCCAGATGGCCAAGTGAATTATCCCGCAGTGCGAAGCCGCCGAAGACGAAGATCTGTCCGGAGAGGAAGGTCTCACCCTGGACTGCATCACTGTTGAAGATCGTTGGAGCCATCGAGCCTGACGGCGACGACACAAAGGAACTCTCAATGAAAGCACCAATGTCGGTGTAAAAACCGGCGGATCTCAGGTAGGGGGTCCCGAACTGTGCGTCTAGGCCGGATGGTAACAGGGGGCAAGGGACACGAAGTTTTACCCAGGTTCGGGCCCTCTCGATGGAGGTAAAACCCTACGTCCTGCTTGATTAATATCGATGATATGGGTAGTACAAGAGTAGATCTACCACGAGATCAGAGAGACTAAACCCTAGAAGCTAGCCTATGGTATGATTGTTGATGTGTATGTTGTCCTACGGACTAAAACCCTCCGGTTTATATAGACACCGGATAGGGTTAGGGTTACATAGAATCGGTTACAATGGTAGGAGATCTGAATATCCGTATCGCCAAGCTTGCCTTCCACGTCAAGGAAAGTCCCTTCCGGACACGGGACGAAGTCTTCAATCTTGTATCTTCATAGTCCAGGAGTCCGGCTGAAGGTATAGTCCGGCCATCCGGACACCCCCTAATCCAGGACTCCCTCACATGCATTGGTAATTTTTCTCTTAATACTTGCATGCAATGATTAATGCACTTTGAAGTCTGAACATGTGATGGGGAACAACCAAATTGAGCCTTATAAAATGGAAAAACTAAAATTTTAAGATAAGCCCTATAAACTGAAAAAGAGGGAGTATTACTTTCATTGCAAGATCCCTATCTGCCGCTGACAGGCCTGACGCGCGCGATCGTGATCATCGACCCGATCGCGATCGAGTTCCAGCTGAAAGCGAAGAGCAAGACGGACTCTAAAGAGGACGAGCTGCTGGCCTTCGGGATCCGCTCGGGCATCCTCTGCAACCGGTGCACGATCGAGATCGCCTACGCGCCGCTGACCCCCTCGGTCGAGGCGATCATCGTTGGTGTCTGGGTAATCAACGGGGTGTGGCCGGAGGGTCTCCGGGGCCGCGTCGTCGCCAGGGTCACCACCGTGAGGGAAGGAGAGTTGCTGCTGCTCGACTCCCGAGACGGGAAGATGCCGATCAGCCCTTCGACCGGTGCGATCGACCTCTCAAGGCGCGTCGTGTCGGTGGACCTCAAGGGGGAGGAGGAGCTGGTGGTCTCCGTGGTGGCCTCCTCTCATACTGGTGGAAAAGAAGACGATGATGATGGCGGTGCTGCTGTCGTTGCGCGAGCACGCCGAAGAGGGCCGGCATGAGCAATGCCACCTATGATCTTGGTTTCTGCAAGGTGGAGGTCACTGTTGCCGGGACCCTTGTTTCGAGCTTGGTGAATGAGCGACGCGCCGCCGCGAAACTCATAGAGGAAAAGCCATGAATGGATGTTCTTTGTTTCTTGCGGTGCTCCACCCAAGCAATCATGGGAATGGAGAGGTTTTTCTCTCTGTGTTTAGCCTTGTTTCAAAGCTGCTCTTGTCTGCTTAGTTTCTTCGGTTCTACTTTTCTGAAGTGTTTCTCTGTATAGCCATGCTATTTATTTTTACTTATCTTTGCTCGGTTGTAAGTAAACCTGTGTTGGCCTACTTTGGGCTGTTACCTGTTGGTACAAGAAGTAAAACCTGAAAGATGCAAGTGTTCCAGCAAAAACATAACACTTGCTAGCATGAAGAATTCTGCCTTGTGTTAGAGCAATTTAATCTAACTTTCCCAGGGAGTTAACCAGTGATAAATGTACATATCATTTCAGGTTTTGCGGTACAACATAATATCCTAGCATTGCATTGCGGGCTTCTACTTTCAGACAGTAAGATGAGGCAATACAAATGATAATCATGAACTTCTGAGGAACTGCCAAAGAGATTTGCACCGTCGGTGCAGCGAAGCATGAGATGCGACTCAAATGTCGCAGGTCTAGTTCCCCTCTATCGCCACCATCAAGTATTTGCATTTTCACCGGGCTGCATATCTTGCTCATGGCAATCCTAAAGACTATCACACAGGTTACAAGATACCTACATATGCACTGTCTGCCTCATCATAATCTTCTCTGCATAGGCTTCAGCAGGTCTTTGAGGGTTCCCGGACGCCTGGCGTCCTTGGCCTGCGGCTCCTCCATGCTGCAGCTGCAGCTACTCGTGTTGAGGTTTGCGCCGCAGACGAGGCACAGGCCCTTGCAGGTGCTGCTGCAGAAGACATCCAGCGTTATCTCCAGGTGGATGATGTCCCGAAGGTTCTTCGAGATGTCGATCTCCTTCTCCCCGGCCGGGAAATGCAGGCGGTCATCCCAGTCTATATCTTCATCGTTCTCGTCCTCGCTGCCAGTTATCGAAGGGAATTTGGTTCTGTCTTCTTCGTATATGGTGCCGAGGTCGACCACGTCGGGTTCCTCCACCGGGTCTTCTGCCAGCAGGAGAGAGAAATTCGCGAATACGCCTTCGGCAGCTGGCTCAGCACACCTGCATAAGGAAGCATAATAATTAATAACAGGTTTCAGAACCAACAACAACACTGCTAAGTTGTATCCTTAAATCAGCCAAGTCGAAATTCAGGCCATAAATGGAACGCTACTTTTATCACGAGAAAAACTACGTTGCGGTTCTTTCAAAGAGTCAACAACGCCAGAATATAGTATCCCCCCTTAACAGCCAACAATGGATCTAATGACCAAAAAACAGCCTTGCTAATAGAACCAAAGTATGATGTAGCTACATCAGTTGTGGTATGAGATACTTATTCAACAAATCTTTCTTGCAATTACTAGAACCAAAGTATCTCCATGTTTCACAATTACTAGAACCTTTCTTTCAATTATCATCTCTGGCAAAAGCATCAGTACATGCCGCCATGTCAGCTCCAACTGAAAGATCAGTACATATGATGCCTTTGAGATAATAAAAAGGAAACAATACTCTACTAGAAACAGAGCAACTTTTCATGCTTGGATTATATCCATGATGCTGAGGTTCAAGGAGGAATGAAGGAAGACCGATATGATGCGAGTTTACCCATATAGTGAGATTGCACAAACTGCCCTCCCTGAGTCCTGGCATGCCAGATTAAACTTTGCCGAGCTAGCTAGCTGTAAAATGTGGCAGTTTGAAACTCTGTAGGATGTTTGTAGATGGGTAAGTGACATGGTTTCAGAAGTGCGGCGGCCGGGCAGATTAAGCACTCGCGCGCGCCGGTGCGCGGCAGTAACAACGGGGCGGTGCTAGCGATTTGGGCGGCGGATGATTAGTCATTGCTAAGCAGTTAGCACGCAGCTAGTGCTATGATGTAGAGTAGGATTCAGAATGGCAGCATCGATACTTTCTTTCACTTGGCTCTGAAATTTCTGTCCATGATGCATTGCAGACAGACATGCAGCAACAGCAGATAAGATGAGACGAGAAGCGGCGGCAGGAGGAGGTGGGTGCTGGATCGGGGGTGCTCACCGGTAGCAGCCGAGGGTGATGACGGTGCGCAGGATGCCGTCGAGCCGGAGCCTGCCGCGGCGCCGGGCGACGTCGACGGAGACGAGCACGGGCGTCGTCGCGGCCTCCCCGGCGCCGCGCCGCGGCTTGGAGGGGGGCATTATGCCCATGGCGGCGGCGCGCGCGCGGGAGTGCGGGGACGAGAGGTCGGCCAGGCCGAGACGCTCCAGGGTGGTGGCATACTCGACGTGCTGCGCCGCCGCGTCGCGCCGGTACACCACGGCCCCCTCCCACGGCGACGGCCCCTCCGCCTCCTCGTCGGCGTCGGCGAACCCCTCGAAGTCCTCCAGGTCGAGGGTGAGGAAGCCGTCGTCTTCCCCGCCGTCGTCCTCGGGGTCGACGGCGTGGCGGCGGCCACGGGTCCGCAGTCCGGGCGAGGATGTGAGGGGACGGAGCTGGAGGGGGCGGCTACGGAGTGGGGTGGCCGCCGTCGCCGGCGGGGCGCGGCGGGGGAGGAGGAGGGGCGGGCAGTGGCAGCGCACGGCGGCGGCGAGCGGATAATACACCATCTTCTCGTCTTCTTTCTCCCTTTCTCTAACGACTCTAAGGCTAAACTTACGGACATTTTCGACGGATTTTTTTATTACAGACTGAAGTGTAGCTTTACGGTTGGAGTATACCTGGCCATGGCCATGGGCAGCCAGGCCCGGCAACCCGGCCCAACGCTCCTCACGGGCCGGACCCGGACATGGGCCTAGATATTGAGCCTGAAACCGGGCCGGGCCCGAGCCCGTCATATTTGCGAGTTAACGTAGAGGGGGGCCACCGATGGAAATCAGGGGCAGGGACTGGTGTAGTCGTCTTCCGTGAAAATAATGCGTAGGAAGTTTCCGTAAGATCAACTCCACCCGGCCGACTTATTTTGTATGCGCGCATTTGTTTGATCGCGACGGACACAAAAGTTACCCAATGCGGTGACCTAAACGGACGCTCGCCCTTTTTTCATCCGCCCCACGACCCATTTCAGGCCCAAATTTGGACCGCGTTTGTGTCGGCGCGGATACGGGACGGACGTGCACGACACTTGCCCTTCTCCTCCCCTTGGCCCGCCTGTCAGTGACACAACGCCACCATTCCCCCCTCCCCCCTCCCCCCACTTTCAAAAAAACCTC
>NC_041392.1:703440897-703452123 GCF_002162155.2 Triticum dicoccoides | reverse complement strand
ACACGACCAAGAAGGAGCCTCCGCTGATGGACGAGCAGTGCGCCGTCCAATCGGCCAAGAGGAAGGGCCGCCGGCACACGCAGGAAGCCAAGATCAATGTCGCGGCCGTGTTCACCCTCGTCGCTGCCGCGGAGCAAGAGGAGGCCGTCGTGAAGACCGCCAGCTCGTCCACGAGGCCACGAGGCAAACCCTGCCGATGCTAGGATTAAACCCTAGCCAGCATGGGCTCGTCGCTATTGCAGTGGCCGCGGGCAGCACCGGCTCTTCGCCCCTTCGTCCCCGACTCGCCGCGCATGTCGGCCACGCTGCAGGCGCATGGCTACTACCCCCACCACGCCGGAGCCTCTCGTTTGACCAACCCTTCGTGCTCCTAAGAGGATGGAGCTGGAGCAGGGGTGTAGGGCACAGCGACGGGGCGGGGTGGCCGCCGTCGCCGGCGGAGCGCTGCGAGGGAGGAGGGGCGAGAAGTGGCAACGCACAGCAGCGCTGGCGCCGAGAGGATAATACACCATCCTCTTCCTGCAGTGAGCCCAGCAAAGCTTTGCCTTTCTTTCCAAGGTGATACTACTATAATACTATAGTTCACTAAAAGAAGATATTTTTAAGAGTTTCTTCCCTCACTTAATCGAGACATAGAAACTGTTTTTGACAGCATTTTTTTAAATGACAGTAACGAGGCAAATAATCTTTTTTAAGAGAATTTGTTACGAAAAAAAACCGTAAATACATGGGCATTGTATCTTGTTCTCTAGAACTGCCAAAGATGAGATAAACTTGGAAGCGGCACTAAATCTAGTGGTGACAATGACACAAAAATCACAAGACCATTCTGTCAAAACTGATGCAAGTAAGTAATTGTCTGAAGCTACACAGCACAGGTCAGGTGCAATGCCAGTTTGTTGCTCCTCCACAAGTTGAACAACACAGCCTACACGTATGTATTCTCAGAAGAAGACGGCTTTTGCGGATAACTGCTGGCTAGTTTACAAACAAAGCGCAAATGAGATGCACATTTCAATCCGGTCATGGATTCATCTTGTGGAATGCTACGGGAAGACGATGCATCACGACAACACGGCTATGATTTCCTTGGTCCGCCCTTGCGCCTTCTCCTTCTCTTCCGGCCCATCCAGGTCCCCAATGTTGTCGTGGTACTCCTGCATCACATCCGAATCAGGCATCAACAAGCTGATTAATAAACTGTCAAAAACATTGCCTACTTGAAGAATGCAGACAGCCTCCCTATTGTTCAAGGCAGAAAACCGGCGAATGACCATTCGCGCTAGTTCCCATCAGAAACTACTCGACAACATATGATTTATTCGAGAAAGGAATGACATGCCTGAAGTATCTCCTTGACATCATCCTTTGTCAGCTTGTTCTGTCTCAGGAGCAACTCTATTCTTGTCCTCATCTGCGAGTTCCTGAAAATTAATGACAGGGAGCAAAAGATGAACACCGCAGTTCATTTTAATCTCATTCATGGCTCTCTGTACAACAGAGCAGTAAAGGGGGGAAGAAAGACTGAATGAAGCCTTACTTACCCGGAGTGCCAGATATGCCCAAGAATAAGCGCCACTAGCTGAAACATACAAACAACTGTTTCAGAAGCTTGGTGGAGTGAACAAGAATCAACAGAATATAGGCTGGAAAATATCATCAGATGCAGCACTGCCATGCCACTGCGGTAATACCTGAAGCGTGTAAAGCCCAGCTTCAAGTTTCCGGTTGTACCGCTCATCATCGTCCATCTAAGAGATAAGAGCATGCAATTTAGCAATAAATAATCTGTTTGGATTTGACATGGAGGTCACAAGACAGAAAAGGCACCTCTAAATCATCTAAATCGAGGCTTTCGAACCTTTCGGTCTCAGCTTTCACTCTGTCTGAATACCTGCATGGCGCAAAGAGATCATACTAGCAATTAATAACAAGGAAATGACAGCAGTTCCCTTGGCTCTCTTGAAACTAGATTTACCGTATGTATAGCTCCATCAGACGGTCTATCTTTTCGCATTCATTCTCAACAAATTTGCCTAGTAACCTGATCCTTCGTGAACCTTTCGTGATACCACCTAACAGAAGAGGGTAACAATCAAACATGAGCTGTAAAGTCCTTGTACAAAAATAAAAAGATGATGATTGCATGAATTAAAATGCTGAACTATTTGTCCTTGTTACTGCAGCACCAACAAACCTATTTACATGGCAAACAAGGATTCCTCTGGTGCAAATTTATCAGGATCTATGCTTATTTGTGGGTGTGAGGAAGTAGGTGTGCTCAAACAAGTAACTTTCAGTGCCAGTTTATTCAGCACCACTGGAACTTAGGGCACATCTAACCAAGTTTTCGATGTACTTTATCTAGCCAAATCACACACTGATAATGATATGGATTATATGGGGACAAAGGTGGAATGGTGGCAGGCTACTAGGGTTCCTCAACAACTGACTGATACTTCAACAAGTTTGATTAGTTCATTAAATAAGAAACAAAGCATTTGTTCATATTGTTAATTTTCCTATGCCAAATTCACTTTTAGTTTGCTGTTTCTGGTTGTGGCCTGAGGCCTGGTTTTTCTGTCTCTTCAGTTTTCAATCTGTTTAGGTTATGCCCTGTTTCCTGTGGAACTTTGACACCTTGTAAATATTATGTAAACTACGTTTTCTCTGTAATATATTTCGATTCGGTGGCCTGGGAAACCATGAACTACAGGCTTTGGCATGGTGTTGTGAAAACTGAAATGACAGTAAACAGCATGGCAAAACATTGAATCTTCAAGTGCAACCATAATATTCAGAAGTACTGTCAGAGATGTAGATTTGAAATTTGCACATGCTAGAGTTAAATCAGTAATGTAATTAAAGCAATTTTTCTAATCAGATAAAAGTGATTGGAGAAGATAAGCCATCATGTTCACGGCATACTCGAACTTCTAGTAGGGAAATACTCCCTCCGTCCCAAAATAAGTGTCTCAACTTTGTACTAGAGTTAGTACAAAGTTGTACTAAGCTTGAGACACTTATTTTGGGACGGAGGGAGTAGTTAACAGAAAACCCTGTAGATAACTGGTGGTTCATAAGCTGATTTGTAGAAATGTAAGTATATTTGTCGATCCTCTGCTCAGTGTATAACGGACATTGGAACAGACTTGCCTGCTTACCAAACAATGAAGCAACTAGTGAAATGATGCGTTCTTCTAGCTCCTCCTGATAGCTCTCATTTTTATTTTTCTTGTTCACAGGAATCTGAAAGCCCATATTTCAGAAGCAATTATAACATGCTTACAAATATATCAGAAAACAGTCTCAAGTTAAAATTGCGAATGGAGCGTGTTTTGTAATTAAGGCCAGCTTGAGACAATGAAACTCCTGACTCGCCAACTCGCTTATCAGTGAATTTTCAGATCTACCTTTTTTCTCTAATTCCATTACAGTTCTATTTTTTGATAGAACATTATGCATGTTACTGCACCAGATATATACAACAAAAGGGACAAAACATGAAGCAACATAACAACCAGCCATTGTCACAAAATTGAGCAAAATAACTATTAACAGTCTTTAGGTTTACTAACTCAACAGCTTACACAATTATGATACAAGCTTGATTGAAAATTCTAGCGCCAGATATCAATACATAAACATTTCATCTATTTTCAGCTTTATTTACATTGGCTATAAAATTTATAATGGACCTAGCAGCAGTCCATGATCATATGCAATTCCAGGGAATGGTGATGAATTACTGAATTAAGTTGTACTACTCGAATATCTGTAATCATTGAAGATAGATAAAAGGAACAACGCAAGGAGCAGTTGTTTATCACTGAAAAGGAGCTGTTCTGTAATATAGGCCAGTTTCAAACAAAGAAGCTCCTTGACTCGCAGCTTATCAGTCAATTTTCTTATCTGCTCTTTTCTCTAACTCAGTTACTTGTATTTTCCAAAGAATCCGTTATGTATGTTACTGCGGCAGATGTATATAGAAACAAACGGAACAGCATGAGGCCACATAACAACCAGTCTTATCAACAATGTATACATTATGATACAAGCTTGTTTGAAAATTCTAGCACCAGTTAATCAATACACGAATATTCATCCATTTTCAGCTTTATATTGGCTACAAAAACTATAATATGAACCTAGCGGCAGTCGATGAACATATGAGATTCCAGGGGATGGTGGTGAATTACTGAATTAAGGTGTACCTACTACTCAAAACATCTGAAATCACATAATATATGAACCAAAATAAGAAGGAATGGAGCAGCTGTCTATCACTTGCCTTACCCATGAACGCCGCAAAAGCAGTCTTGAGCCCGAGCACGTCGACAAAGCGCTCGCAGGCAGGGGGGAACCTGGTCATGGCGAAATCCAGCGTCCTGATGGCGGAGCTGTAGGCGGACTTCTTCTGCTTCATGATAATGATCATGAGCTCGACGCCCTCGGCCTTGACGAACCGCTCCTTGTTCCCGAGCGGCATGAGCACGCAGCAGAGGCAGTCGAAGAGGTTCTCGAGCATCTCCCCCTCGTCGGTGGTCCTGGGGTCCCTGGACTTGTACATGGCGACGGCCTGCAGCAGGCCGTCGACGCCGTTCATCTGGCCAAGCCGCTTCTGGTTGGCGGGGCTGTTCTGCAGCAGGATGGCGAGGATCTCGGAGGCGTACTGCTTGTTGGCCTCGAAGTCGCGGGCCTTGACACGGGCCAGCAGCCACCGGAGCACCTTGGTGCGGTCACAGACGAGGTCGGCGAGGTGCGGGCGGAGGTCGATGAGGTTCTCGAGGACGGCCAGGGAATGGTGCACCGCCTCGGCCTCGTCGGGGTCCGCCTCGGAGAGCCGCGAGAGGTTGTGCACGAGCAGGTCGAGCGCGTTGGCGTCGACGAGCGCGTCGGCGAGGGCCTGCACCCCGGCGAGGTCCGAGGGGTCGTCGGAGTCGGTGAGGTCGGCGAGGAGGGAAGCGGCCGCGGCGGCCAGGTCGGCGTTTTCGTGGGTGAGGAGCGAGGAGAGGGAGGAGGCGAGGCCGAGCGGGACCAGGTCGGGGAAGAGCTCCGGCGCGCCGGCGAGGAGGCGGAGCCGGTCCGTCTCGGCGTGGAGGGCGAGCTCGGAGTCGGCGAACCGGGCCGGGTCGTCCGGGTGCTTCATGCGTGCCTCGAGGTTGTCGCGGAGGCGGCGCTCGAAGCCCAGCAGCAGCCGCTTCGCCGCCCGCAGGTCGAGCACGTCGAGCCCGTCAGTAGCCGCCTGCTCCTCCTCCTGCTCCGCCCGCTTCCGCTTCTGCGCGGCGGCGGCGGCGGCGGCGTCCATGGCGGCGGAACCCTAACCCTAGGCCGATCCGGCTCGGGTGGCTCGAGGAGGAAGATGGGTTCGAAAAATCGGCAGTGCTTCAGTGACAGTGGGCTGCGTTTTGGCCTCTTGGGGCGTTTGGATCTGCTTGTAGATTCGTGCTGATTGTTTTCTTTTTAATCGTCAAATTTGATTTTGATGCTCTTAGAGCATCTTCAAGATGGACCCGTAAACCTTCCGCAACCATCCGAACCGAGCTGTTCGGACCGTGAAAGCCATCCAACGCAGTCATGCGGTCTGTGGAGTTGTCTGAACGCGTTTTCTCCTGCAAACCGAAGGCAAATGTAGAGGAGGTTTTTGGAAGTCTGGACCGCTATTTCGCCCGCTTCTAACCGTCCAGTAAATAACCATCTGCTTGACAGGATAAAAGATCATCTTCTTGACAGGATGAAAATATCTGATAATTGTATTTGGCTTAAGCTTTACTATGAGCCAATTTGGATAAGAAGAATTACATCAATTCAATCAATTGATCTCTAGTGTTGCACATCCAAATTATACCAATTAATTGTAGTCTATGAGTGACCAATAGTTTGATTGATAAAGCATTTTAATCACACAATATGAGAGTTGGCTAGGAGTTGTGGTAGTTGATGTGATGTTACCTGCAGAGCTATGTAAATTATCCTATTCTCCTCATAGTTGAGTTGCGACGCCACGACAAACAGGCATGTATTACAATGGCATATAATTATTGTGATCCAAAGAAGACCTTATTTGAATATTCTTCATTGATCAAGCCTTATCATCTACTGAGATATTATAATAACTTTGGAGAAGAAAAACATTATAGTTTGAAGTTGTTATCTATGCAAGCTTATCATGTATATTTGTTGTCTTTCATAAGAGAAGTACCATTTTAACTATCCTATAATTTCTATTCCAAAAGAAAAAGGGCAAGCATTAAAAAAGAACCCAAATTTCCTGTCAAGGACAAGAATAGCAATCTATTTTGCCTTTTTCTTCGTACACCTCTCCCATCAACCTGCTCAATTTGCATTTAACCATCTGCACCCCTTGTTTCTTGCACATCTCCTCATTTATCAATTAAATAAATAATTTGTTATTGAATACTGACCAAACTCCTGATGCATCATTGTTTAAACATATATTTAGAAGTGTGACTATAAAAGAAAAATGTACGAATAACTATAGGGGTGACGTTTGCGACCTGAAAAAATATATACTTTTTTGGATGTAATGTGTGAATCATTTTCTACCAAACTGTACATGAAGCAAAATCAAACGGCATCCAGTAGTGGAAAACTGAAGTAAGCATCAATATAATTAGACAACTTGCTCAATCATTAGCACAAACACCTTGTGCTCACCAGCAAGGCAACCGCCTTGTCCACCGACGAGTCGTTCATCCCAGCACCACGCAACTATCAGCAATTGGTATCGCCTGATGACGCCTGGCGGATGCGCTCGTTGACGCGACAAGATCTGCCTCATGCTAGATGCACTGATGCCGCTGTTGGCAATGGAATGGGAGGAGTATCATCGATGCTGCTCCTCACATCTCACCTCGGCTAGGCCTCCCAACTCAGCTGCAGCCCGACTCCCTCTTTCGCCGCCGCCGCTAGTGCTCATCACCTGTTGCGCGGGTGAAAGATGAGGTCGAGATGGAGGCGACAACCGTCGGATCGACTCCACAAGTTGTTGCTGCCGCGCAGCCAAGGATTCGCCACAGTCATGGCGAGGCCAAGGAATCACGCCGATAATGGTGGATTCGAATCTGAGTCTCCAGGGAAAGTGGGTGGCGCTGTAGCCACCAGGCCACAACATATTTGTTATGATCAGTGGTTCGCTGAGTGATAAACCAAAATCCGGCGCAGCAACCTGTGATGGAAAATGACTTGTTTTTTTCTGACTTATGGATGGCATAGTGGGTAATTTGTAGCAACTTTTGGGGTAACTTACATGACATACGGACAAAAGCAATAGCCCCTTTATTATTAGATAGAGATTTGTACGTATATTTTTGTTAGAATTAATGTGTTTGACGAATGTCATTTTCTGAAAATTCCTAAAGTAAATCTCGAAGGCCTATGAATAAATAGCAAGTGAATTAAGGTGCAATCTTTAGTCTCATCCTGAAAGTGGAGGAGATGTACCCGCAAAAGAAAAGTGGAGGAGGTGTGAAACCAATTTAAATAGTGGAGTCACATCACTCCACGTGCGCACGTAGCCCGCCAGGGTTCGAGTCTCGGCTCACCCCTTGGTGCTCAGGTTGTTTCTTCTATAATAAAATAATTCCATCAAGAGCTAGGCCTAGTTGATTTTATTTTTTCCCACTCCACTAAGTAATGTGTATAAGAAGAGAAAAAGAAGACCACACACGCTTTTTCTAGCATGTCCTGACTTGGGCACAAGCCGGGGCTGGGGTGAAGGGAGCGGGCATGTGACATGTGCGTGGATGGTCCGTCGAAATTCGGTGCATGGTCTTGCAGGAGTATGATTTTCTTTTGCCATTATGTTTTATTTTTTGATTTCCTAGCAGAAAACTTGATTCTTTTCGTTACCCGTAAGTTGGAGACTAGGTCAGTTGAGATCGTGATCGCGAGGCGATGCCACACGGGTTCTTTTGTACATATGGAGAAACTCTTGAAATCAGCCGACTGATCACATCACAGACGTAAGCCGCGTCCCATGCTTGCCACATGTCCCGGTGACCCCGCGTACCACAGCTCCCTCCTGATCCTCATCCCAACCGGGGAAGCACTCACCACATTTGTTCTCATATATACCACGCTTTGAGCACTCCTCCACACCATATATCCGGGATCTGTCTTGTTCCTCCCTCTACCGATGCTAGATCTTTCTCTCTCCTTGCTCCATCTACTTCTCCGACGAATCGAATCAGCACGAGATAGTCGTGGTGAGACGTCGTTGCATGGTTCTTTGAAGGAAATGTTGCAAGGACAACATGATGGGGGCGTGATGCGGTAGGGAGCCTGGCACCGGCGTTACAAGGCATCGGGTCCGCCGCTCGCAACAGCACTCATCGGTGTTGCAAGCGCAGAATCTCGTCGGGGTGCTGCAACCAGTAGCCAGTTTTATGACCGGCGGTCGTGGCAGGCACAATTACTGCAATCTAGTGTTGTTGGCGGCTGATGCCACCATGTCGCAATCGTAGAGCTCGCCGCAACCGGTGATAGGTGCTGCAACCACATAGCTCGTCAGTGCCTCAACCGCGACATATGCTGCAAAGGGGTGGTCGCAGTAGCTACCATTTTTGCAACCCGATGGGGGCGGCCGCGGTGATGCTTCGATAGCCATGGTGACAAGGCATGCTGCAACGACGTCGATGACCGTGGTGATGCTGCAATGCAAGCTTCAACGCCATGATGATGAGGCGTGCTATTGTGGCGATAGGGGCACCGCGTAATGCTGACATGCAACATGTGTGGTATCGCGTCCCTACAGATCTCACGGGGTGATGGAATTGCGATGCAATGCGAGTGGTGTTGCAACCGACAGATCTCGCGAATGGCAAAATCTGAAATGCAACGCATGTGGTGATGTGCGCCAGCGGAGCTTTATTGGAATATACGAGGTGCTGTGACATGCAGATCTCACCGTCGGAGGAGCTGCGATGCAATGACCTATGGATGTCGCCAGCGGCAGAGCTGCAGTCTCATCAGCATTGGAGCTGCAATGCACAAGACGGGAGGACGATGGTGCTAGCAAGGAGCGATAGAGTGATGTTGTGCTAGAGAGACGATCTGGTCAACTGCGCCATGTTGCAATCCATGTGCCACGTGTCAGATCCGACGGCAGTGGAGCCGACTGATTTTCCCTCAAAATCAGTCAGTTGATGCCTAGCAGCCACCATATATATGACTTACCGGTCACACCAGAGATAGACCAAAACAAGGTTGGGTTTTGCTTCATCTCGCAAGTTGTGCCACACCAACCTCTCACCCTTGTGATCCTCCATTAGAGCATCTACAGCCGGGTGCCTCAAACCCTCCTCAAACGCCCGGGCGGGTCACCCGGTCACTAATCGGTCATGATTTTTTGATCCAGACGGATGCCTCAAACGCCTAGGCTGAGCGGTACCCCTCATATCCAGCCTAAATATGGGGTGGATATGGGGGCGCCCGGGCACGCCTGCCACGTCAGACTGGCGAAGGGGTCCCGGCCGAAAACGCCCTGACCCAACGATCCGAAGCTCGTCTCCTCCATCGGACCGGTGACGCCGCGTGGCGCAGCCCCGGTGGGCCGCGTAGTGCCTAGCCCAGCTATTTAAGTCGACCGGCGGCACCGAAACCCTACCATCCATCCATATTTTCCTCTTCCTGTCCGCCGCCGCCACCACTTTTCACTCCACCCATCCACCTAGTAGCCATGCCCCCACGCCACCGGGTGAGGAGCGAGCCCTTTCTAACGCCGGAGCGTCGGCTCGAGCTCCTTGGGAAGACTCGGGCTAGGCGTGAAGCTCGGATTGCCGCGGGGCTACCTCTGGATGCAGTTGATCCGGAGGAGGAGTTGGAGGAGGACGAGGAGGAAGAGGTTGAGAAGGAGGAAGATGAGCCGGCGGATGATGATGTGGGGGACGCTGGCGACGCGGATCTGCAGGCGGAGCAGCAGACCATCCTTGATTCCCTTCGGTCGGAGTTGACTGCGGAGGCCAGACGCCGTCGCCGGTAGGAGGTGGAGGCGCAGTAGGCTGCGGAGGTGGCGGAGATGCTCGCCTACCTGGATGAGGTCGAGCAGGAGGAGGATGAGCTGGAGCCCTCCTGCCCGCCCATCTAGCCGGCGCCCGGCACCGTCGTCGTGGACATCTCCGACGAGGAAGAGTAGTTAGGATAGTACGTAGTATGTAGTACGTAGAATTTCTTTTGCATGCTTTACATGGATCTAAGGGTGAAATATGAGAGAGGCGAATGCAAGGTGGATAATTTGAGGCGTGACCGGTCATTGTCCGCGGACGCGCCCAATGAATTACGTTTTTGGGAAGCATTCCACGCGTATGCTCAACTTTATCACCACAGGTTATCTTCCATCCAAGTCGGGCATCATCGCATACCGATGTCTCCAACATTGTCTGCATCGTCCAGTCTTCTTGACATCCACAGTGTGCATTTTTGCTACCTCTAAAACTTCCTCTTGGCCTTTAGAGGTTGCCTCTATACATTGCATGGAGCTTTCTCAAGAAAAGAAATTCTTGGCATCGCCTCCAAGTTAAGAGGCTGCCTCCAAGCTTTGGTTCCAACTAAAATATATGTCATCCCTTTTCTCGAGCCATCCAGTTGAAAAGTGAACGGCATGTCAACTTGATTAATGTTTTTTGAGGGCGCTCTAGAGGCTGCACTCAAATGTCATACACTACAGCGTTTTTGGTTAACCTTAGATGCAACAATGTTGACTCTAGCTTAGAGGCACTGCTGCCTCCAACCACTATGGAGTACTACTTGATCTCTACTATATAAGTAAAAAGGCTTAATGAATTGACGACATTAGCACTTGAAAATAATATATCAAAGTAGATTAATTACTAAGATATAACTAAAAACATTTCAAGAACTACTAAATAAATGATGTTTCAGCATACTATAAGTAAAGTTAGTGTTATACAAAAAACATTGTGAATATTTTTTTTCTTACCTTCGGGCTGATTTTACGTATATCAATGAGGCCTCAAACTCCCAGATAAAGCTCTACAAAGGTGTTTTTTTGTGATTCATGAATCTGGGTGGTATTTCCATCATAGGTGTAGTGTGCTTTGTCAGTTTTACTCGGATACTGAGTTAAGTCGGGTGTAACTAAATCCGATGGCATCTTTGATTTACACTAGTCATTGTGTCATGTCCCCTCACCCCCCCCCCCACCCCCAAACCCGAAAAGAGATTAAACCACTTAGATTTTACTCA
>NC_041392.1:703369798-703440652 GCF_002162155.2 Triticum dicoccoides | reverse complement strand
GTCACAAATTCCTGGTTCCAATTATATCGTTGAAATTTTGCATCGAGTAAAGGATTTGCCAATTCCATTAGTTGAACATGCATTGAGACTGTAAGCAGGTACACACTTTATCATTTTTTTGCAACTTTTTACCCTTGAGATGATATGAAATCGTAAAAAAAAAAACCTCCCTGACGCTGACGCATACACAAGGATGGATACAACCCAGCCGTCTCAAATAAATGCATCTCTCTCCGCTGAACTTTAGTCATTGCTCCTTCCCACGCCCATCCCGCACGACCACACCCCCTAGTTCCTCATGCGGCGGCGATGCTTGACTCATGCGAGATAGTCACATCCATCTCCTAACACCTAGGAGTCCTTCCTCCCTCCCACGGTGTCCACATCCACTGTTTCATGTGCGGTAGCGGCACCCCATATAAGTGCAAGGGTTATGCCCCAACCCGCCCGTGGTGGCGGCAACCATGTACCCTAATTCCAGCTCCTTCCCATGATCACTTTGCTCGTCTCCACTTCTTCACCTTAATCTGAAAATTGTTGATGGGAAGATATAGACCGACGGACTGATGAATGAAACGGGGAAAAGTTAAAAGAAGAAATAATACGATATTATGTAGTTTGACATAAGGAGACACTTAGTAGGAAGTCTTCTAGTAGAGTTCGCTTAAAAGTTGTATAATCATTTTCCACATGTGTAAGGATATATTGGGTGATGAATAAAATCAAATAATGATTTTCATGGAACCAAATAAAATAGCTGAAATACTCCCAAATGAAGTTTATTCACAGCACATTCGGGTACAAGCTTTTCTATAAGTAGGTATGTGTACTGAATGGCAACTAATGCCACAAAATTAGTGTAAAACAAATAAAAGATAAAAGTGTTTTAAAACGTGACAAATCTAACCATGCATTAGGCCACCCTACTAGTTTATATTGCAATGCAACCTCGCTGATGTGACGAGATTCACAATCTTTATTTAAAGCACGCACAACAAATATCAGATAAATCATTGCTTGCATACAGAGCGCTTGATGGCGTAGGCCATCAAATTCAAACCGGGCCGATATTCTTAGAGTCATATCTAAGTTTTGAGACCCGCCTCCCCAAGTCTGGCTTTGCGCTCGTGCGACAACATGCGGGCGAAATGGGTAAGTTCTTCCTCGTTGGTGCCCCTCTCTAGGTCGTCCTTGTTCTTGCCTGTCTCGATGTCCACCTTGCACGCCTGCTTCTTCAGCAATGCCTTGCCAACATCAATGAGCCTTTTGAGGTTCTCTGTCGTGGACACGTCCACGGAGGCCGTTTCGCCCGGGAGCTCATCCTGGATCCGCAAGTAGTGCATGTCGCACTGTAGCGCCTCGAAAAGCACGGATGCCTGGATATCGACGAGGTCGGCGCTGGCCTAGCAGAAGCTGTCGATGATCGGCGTGGTGCCCCCGTTATAGAGCCACCCGAGAAGGCCCCACTTGCTGCACTCGGCAGCGTCGAAGTTCTCTTTGACCTTGGCGGTGCCAGTGCCCAGCGAGAGGACCATGAACTTACCGAGATTCTGTTTCTTCTTTATGATCTGCTTGCTTACGTGGGTGATCGCCACAAGGGTCTATGCAAATAAATGTATGCCAGTGAGAAACGTATCAACATCACAGAAGTCAATTGGTATAGACCTTAAGCCTAATTTGGGCAACGTACCGGATTGTTGGCTGCGACACCCCCGTCGATGAGGTTAAAGGCCCGGGTCTTGCCGTCTTTGTCCTTGGTCTTGAAATGGTGCCCGGGGAGGTAGGTTGGAGCGGCGGACGTGCTGATGCAGACATCCGACAGAAGAGCATCCTTGGAGACATCCTTCTTGGCCTGTAACGTACAGATTTTTTTTCATGGTCGAGTGGATGACATGTTGTTTATACAGATGTATGTGTTTCTGTTCTTCTATGTACGTACGTCGTAGGTTGAGAAGATGATAGGTTGAAGGAGCTTGATGTCGAAAGTGGGGATGACGATGCTCTTGAGTGTCTGACTGATTCGTGTGTCACCGAGCTGCTTCTTCAGGATTGAGTGCAGGTGCTGGCCACTGTACTTGGGTCCCATCATGCTCTTGAATAAGCCCAGCCCTTTGCTGCACAACAGATTGTGTAGAGCTCATAAGTACTCTCGTTGAGTCTTCAAAGTGCTCTAGGTTATATAATCTGTCTAATATTAGAAATATAACAGTAGCTGTGGTTCTTTGTGATGGCTTGAGTTGTCTCAGTTTCAGGAGAAACCTGGGGTGGGGCAGGATAAATGTGTTTGGTCTCCTACCAAGTCTGGCCAGTTCACAATTCGTTCGATGTACATTGCTATTAAGGCTAGCTAGGCAAGTAAACTTTCCTTTTCGTCTGTGGTTTATTAAGATCTTGTTAAAAATTAATGTCTTTTTGTGTCTCTTAAGTAAGAAAAACATTCTCACTAAAGATACCCCTGTTGCATAGAGGCTGGATGGGCAGCTTCAAATGTATGCTTTGCAATCTTGACGAGGGGATTGATCATTTTTCTTTCCATGTCCAATATCGAGATATATCTAGAGTGTGATTAAGTGTCCTTTTAATTCGCTGCAGTGCGTAGTTCAGTAGATGATACTGCTAAGTTGGACAAGCTTTTCATGTCGGTATCAGAGGTGTCATTGTGACTGGAGTAGCAATTGTGTCACTAGTACCATTTTCCTAATTTTTTATTAGTTATCGTACTGGTCTGGGTTGCAGAAACCAGAAGCTCAAAAACTACGTCGCAGCGCGGCAAACCTGATAGCGTCGGTGACCAATGAGTATTTTCACAGGAAGCAAGGATGAGCCCTGTGGTACTCAGGCTCGAAGGTGGCTGAGTAAAGTGATGAAGAGAAAGTGATGGTGTTTCCTGATACAGAGTTGAATCGTTATTCTTTTAGACGGGGCTAAAGACTTGCTCCATCTCTACTCTTATAGAAAATCAAGTTGATGATGATGGTGTGTCTATCATCTTGCAATATAGACTGCGATCTATATGTGAAGAGAGGTGTGGAGAGAAGGTAAAAAACTCGGTATGTAATCCTCACCAGACGGCAGGGAAGATGGCTCTCGACTGAGACTGGGTCATGTTGGATTATGGATGGGCTTAGGCCCATATAAAACACTAATCTCTGGTTAATCTTGAGGCTCATGTATGAGATGGCAGGTGGTGGGAAGTTTAGTCTCACTTGAGGAGAGTTGAGACCCCTTTATAAGGGCTGCTCTACCACTTGCCATTGGGAGTTTGGAAAGAGGAGTGGTACACGCGCGCTCCTCCTCCTCCGCCGCCTGCCTCGCCATGCCTCGTCACGACGCGCGCACGCACGCCGCGGGTTGAGAACGACAATAAGGTTTTTGGAGAGCGTCTCGATGCGACTGATCCCGATCCGTCCCCAACTTTGTTCGCCTCTGCTTTCACTACTTCCTCTGCATCGACACCATGGCCGACGATGCCGCCGCTAAGAAGAAAGCCACGGACGACGCCGAGGCTGCTGCTACAGCCGCCGCGTTGGCTTGGCCAACCGGAGGGTATGATCTATTCATCCCTCGTTTACTCGTACTTATGCTAGCCGTATATGTGCTGCTCATAGAAGGTTCGATTCTATGTTCTGCACGTGCTAGTATGCTTAGGTATCGCTATGAGATGCATACCTTTTATGCCATGCTTACTGTTTACTCGTGGATAAGCCTAATCGGAAAAGTGCTAATATCTCCAACAATCCAAAAACCTTATTTTAGGCACTTTTCGATTCAAGGCTTTGCTGCTACTCTGAAACCGGAAAAGTTTACCGGGACGCATTTTAAGCGTTGGCAGACTAGGACCACCTTGTGACTCACAGCGATGAACATGTTCTGGGTTGGTGGTGTGTTCCTCATAGAAACGATTGCTCCTGAAGAGGAGAAGGCGTTCAGGGAGGCAACCACAATCTTTCTGGGAGCAGTTCTGAGTGTGATTGGAGACAAGTTGGTTGACGCCTATATTCATATGGGTGTTGCCAAAAAACTTGTGGGATGCGCTCGAAGTCAAATTCGGTGCAACTGATGCTGGCAGTGAGCTATATGCCATGGAGCAGTTTCATGATTACAGGATGATTGATAACCGTTCTGTATTGGACCAGGCTCATGAGATACAGTGCATTGCTAAGGAGCTGGAGCTCCTGAAGTGTGAGTTACCGGATAAGTTTGTCGCGGGTTGCATTATTGCAAAACTCCCTCCTAGTTGGAGGAACTTTGCTACTTCTCTCAAGCACTTGAGACGTGAATTCTCTGTTGAGGATGTCATTGGTTATCTCAGTGTTGAGCAGAACTCGAGAGCAAAGGACTCGCATGTGAAAGGGGCAGAAGGTTCTTCTAGCGCCAATGTGGTGCAGAAGAACTTCCACAAGTTCAAGGGAAAGAACTCTGTCCAGCAGAATACTACCTTTAAGAAGAAGGGTAAGAAGAAAGAAAAAAAGAGAGATGGATGCTTTACTTGTGGTTCAGATGAACATTGGGCAAACAAGTGCCCAAACAAGTATAAGAAGCCAGCACAGGACTCCAAGTCTGTGAATGTCACTCTGAGCAACAATGACGCGGCATTTGGGTATGGTAATCTGCTTACCATACTTTCAGTCTGTCAGTCCACCGATTGGTGGATTGAAACTGGGGCCAATATTCATGTGTGTGCTGATGTGTCTTTGTTTTCTTCCTACCAGGTCACACGAGATTGTTCCGTCCTGATGGGGAATGGCTCGCATGCTTCTGTTCATGGTGTTGACACGGTAGATCTGAAGTTTACTTCAGGAAAGATCATGCAACTGAAGAACGTGCATCATGTCCCCGCCATAAAGAAGAATCTCGTTAGTGGCTCCCTTCTATGCAAAGAAGGGTTTAAGTTAGTATTTTAGTCTAACAAAGTAGTCGTATCTCAGTATGGACTATTTGTTGGAAAAGGATATGATTGTGGTGGTTTGTTCCGCCTTTCCCTGGAGGATTTCTGTAATGAAGTCGTGAACCAAATTCATTCTAATGTGAACGAATCTGAGGTTTGGCATTCACGTCTTTGTCACATAAATCTCGGTTGTATGACGCGGCTAGCTAAGATGGATTTAATCCCGAGTTTCACTTTAGCCAAAGGCTCTAAGTGCCATGCGTGTGTGCAAGCTAAGCAACCTCGTAAGCCTCACAAGCCTGCGAAGGAGAGACACCTGGCACTTCTAGAGCTCATACATTTAGATCTCTGTGAGATGAATGGTGTGTTGACTAAAGGTGGAAAGAAATACTTCATGACTCTGATTGATGATTCCACTAGATTCTGCTATGTGTATTTGTTAAATACTAAGGATGAGGCTCTACACTACTTTAAAGTCTATAAGGCTGAAGTTGAGAACCAACTTGAGAAGAAAATAAAACGAGTCCGGTCTGATCGTGGTGGAGAGTACTTTTCTAATGAGTTTGATTTATTCTGTGCGGAACATGGCATTATTCATGAGAGGACGCCTCCTTACTCACCCCAGTCAAACGGGGTTGCCGGATGGAAAAACCGTACTCTAACCGATTTGGTTAACGCCATGTTAGATACATCGGGTTTATCCAAGGCATGGTGGGGGGAGGCTATATTGACATCTTGTCATGTCCTGAATAAAGTTCCCACAAAGGATAATGAGACTACTCCCTATGAGCAACGGGAAAAGAAGAGAACTACACTCTCTTACTTGCGCACTTGGGGCTGTTTGGCGAAAGTCAACGTGCCGATAATCAAAAAGCGTAAGATGGGACCAAAGACCGTGGACTGTGTTTTTCTTGGCTATGCCAAGCATAGCGTTGGCTATAGATTTCTAGTGGTGAAATCTGAGGTACCTGACCAGAAGGTCGGTACAATTATAGAGTCTAGGAATGCTACATTCTTTGAGGATATTTTCCCCATGAGAGATATGCAAAGCAATTCTAGACTGAAATCTGATGAGACTCCTGAACCTGCTATTCCGATGGAATATTATGAACATAAAAGTGATAAGAGTTTCAAGGAAGATAACGAGGAAGCTCCTGTTAGGAGCAAGAGACAGAGGACTGCAAAGTCCTTTGGTGATGATTTCCTCGTGTACCTCGTGGATGATGATACTCTCAGCTCCATTTCAGAAGCTTATGCATCTCCGGATGCTGGCTATTGGAAGGATGCGGTCCGTAGTGAGATGGATTCCATCTTGGCTAACGGGACATGGGAGATCACTGATCGTCCTTATGGTTGTCAGCCATTAGGATGTAAGTGGGTGTTCAAAAGGAAGCTTAGGCCCGATGGTACTGTTGAAAAGTACAAGGCTAGGCTTGTGGCCAAGGGTTATACTCAGAAAGAAGAAGAGGATTTCTTTGACACTTATTCACCTGTGGCTAGACTGACAACCATTCGAGTGTTACTCGCTTTGGATGCCTCGCATGGTCTTCTCATTTATCAGATGGACGTTAAGACGGCTTTCCTTAACGGAGAGCTAGACGAGGAAATTTACATGCAACAGTCAGATGGCTTTGCAGTAAATGGTCAGGAAAGAAAGGTGTGTAAGCTAGTGAAATCTTTGTATGGCCTGAAAAGCGCCTAAGCAATGGCATGAGAAGTTCAACACTACTCTGACATCTGCTGGCTTTGTTGTGAACGAAGCTGACAAATGTGTATACTATCGCTATGGTGGGGGCGAAGGAGTTATACTGTGTCTGTATGTCGATGACATACTGATATTTAGGACCCACCTCAAGGTCATTGAGGAGGTCAAGTCTTTTCTATCTCACAACTTTGAGATGAAGGACCTGGGTGTGGCTGATGTTATCCTGAACATCAAGCTACTGAGAAATTCTGAGGGTGGAATTACACTTTTGCAATCCCACTATGTTGAGAAGATTTTGAGCCGTTTTGGATATTCGGACTGCAAACCTTCTGCAACACCATATGATCCTAGCATGCGAATTCGAAAGTTCGAAGGCACGGCTGTAGATCAATTGAGATATTCTCAAGTGGTTGGTTCACTGATGTACCTAGTATGTGCTACTCGTCCTGACATCTCATTTGTTGTGTGCAAACTAAGCCGGTTTGTTTCCAATCCGGGAGATGCGCACTAGCATGCTGTTGAGCGAGTGATGCGTTATTTGCAAGGTACTGCGAACTATGGAATTCACTATTCTGGGTACCCGACGGTACTTGAGGGGTATAGTGATTCAAAGGATATCTGATGCTGATGAGATGAAAGCCACAAGTGGACATGTCTTCACACTTGGTGGTGGTGCTGTTTCCTGGAAGTCTTGCAAGCAGACAATCTTAACCAGATCGACTATGGAAGCAGAACTCACAGCATTAGACACAGCATGCATTGAAGCAGAATGGCTTCGAGAGCTTTTGATGGATTTGCCGATGGTTGATAAACCAGTGCCGGCTTTCCTTATGAACTGTGACAATCAAACAGTGATTGCCAATGCTAAGAGTTCAAAGGACAACATGAAATCCACAAAGCACATAAAAAGAAGATTGAAATCTGTCAGAAAATCAAGAAACTCTGGAGTAATAGCGTTGGATTATATCCAGACGGCTAAGAATCTGGCATATCCTTTTACGAAAGGGCTATCACGGATTGTGATAGAAAATGCATCAAGGGAGATGGGTATGAGACCCACATAAGTTGCCATGGGGGTAACCCAACCTATGTGATCGGAGATTCCGTGAATTAGGACCTGAGAAAACAATCCAGCGGCCAACTGAGGAGAGTATCCTTAATTAACCCACTCCGTTGGAGATGTACAATACTCTCAATTTTGTAAGGCGGGCTGACTTTTGTCTTAATGTGTTCCAAAGCTTGTGTAAGCAAGATGCTAACCTACAAAGCATTCTTTGGAGGAACACACCTATGTGAGCCCGACTTCTGGTCACAGTCTATGAGATTGAGTAATCTCTATTAAGCTCATGAGAAGGTACGGAGTATGACTAATAAGCTCCATCCGTGGGGTTTAGCCTTCGGCAGCCATGTATCAGCTGACAATAGGCGAAACTTCTGCATGCCAAACTGACAATTCAAGGCATAGTCCATTGTTCAGTTGTGAAGAAGTCTAATACTGTTGCTCTAGGTGGAAGTTCAACTTAACAGTCTCCACTGAAAATTCTGGTATATCAAACATTGTTTGGAATAGGTGACAAACTTATGTGCCTCGAGATCTGGTGAGGGATTGTTGGATTATGGATGGGCTTAGGCCCATATAAGACACTAATCCCTGGTTAATCTTGAGGCCCATGTATGAGATGGCAGGTGATGGGAAGTTTAGTCCCACCTTGCTAGTTGAGGAGAGTTGAGACCCCATTATAAGGGTTGCTCTACCACTTGTCATTGGGAGCTTGGGAAGAGGGGTGGTACACGCGCGCTCCTCCTCCTCCTCCGCCCGCCTCGCCACGCCTCGTCACGACGCGCGCGCGCCGCGGGTTACGGGAATGAGCCGAAGCTTATTTTTGCCGCTCAAAAATGAATGAATTAATCAGGGATTAATTAACGAATCGTTAACAGGTGGGCCACTGTCCAAGACGTTGGACTGTGGGCTGACTTGCGTTGCCGGGATTCATCGACTCCCTTGTCGGGACCCGCGTATTTGTCGACTCCCTTGCCGGGAGTGGGCCGACTCGGTCGTGGGCCTCAGCAAGGCCCACGACTTTCTTCCTTACGGACTATATAAGAAGGCTCTGGCCAGTGAAGTAACCTAGTTCAGTTCACTCACTCCCTATCGCATGACCTAACGGTCATCTATTGTTCCTCACTCTGTGCTGCCTTCGGCGATCCCATCCCGACGATCGCGTGCACGGCTGGTCGGGAGAGCAGGTGCCTCCGGAACCCTGTCGTTCGAGATCCTACCCGGGAGAACGGCAATAAGATTTTTGGGGAGCGTCTCGACGCGACTGCTCCCGATTCATCCCCAACTCTGTTCGCCTCTGCTTCCACTACTTACTCTGCATCGACACCATGGCCGATGACGCCGCTGCTAAGAAGAAGGCCACGGACGACGCCGAGGCTGCTGCTGCAACCGCCGCGTTGGCCTGGCCAACCGGAGGGTATGATCTGTTCATCCCTCGTTTACTCGTACTTATGCTAGCCGTATATGTGCTGCTCATAGAAGGTTCAATTCTATGTTCTGCACGCGCTAGTATGCTTAGGTATCGCTATGAGATGCATACCTTTTATGCCATGCTTACTGTTTACTCGTGGATAAGTCTAATCGGAAAAGTGCTAATATCTCCAACAAATCATACAGTATGTAATCCTCACACCCCTCAAAAAAGAAATACAGTATGTAATCCTCACCAGACGGCAGGGAAGATATTCGGGCAGTGCTCGAGGTAAAATTTATTGATGTCCTTGGCGGCGTAGAGCGGGCGGCGCTGGGTGTTGGGCGCGGTGAGCATGGTGGCCACCAGACCACCGGTGCTCGTTCCGGCGACCACGTCGAAGTAATCCGCGATCCTCGCGTCCGGCGACCCATCAATCTCCTACACACCCAAACAACTCGTTAGACCAACATGTTACCAGTGCTTTCAAAAAAAAAAAGCAAAAAAAGAACATGTTACACTATACGTGGAAAACTGGATGCATGCATGCAAGAGCAGGCATGATGAAAGTATTTGGAAAAGGTCACCTGGAGTTTTTTTTCGAGGAAAGCGAGGATGGTGCCGGGGATGATCCCGCGCACGCCGCCGCCGTCGATGCTCAGCACGGTGATCATCCGACCCTCGCGTGGCAGCGAGGAGGTGGGGAACAACAGCGACGACGAAGCGCGGCCAGGGCTCATCAGGTCCTGCTCCGGCACTTGCATGGCCGGCAAATAGGAAGACCGCTTAAACTCCGAACTTAACTAATACTCATAGAAACGTGAAGCAGCTTTAAATGGTTGGATCGATGCGCTCGCGGACACCATGGACCATACAGGTTAAGCTGCGACCGCCGGGGAGGCATCGTGTGCAGGTGCGAGGTTCAGTGCGGTGGTTAGAATGTGTCGCGGTCCAGTTTCTTTGGACCAGGCACCTGATCCAACGCGTCCCTGGTTCTGTGGTGCTAGTAGCTTTCATCAATTTCCAAAAACAAAAAAACTTTCTTCAATTTCTGTGTTTGCTCTACGCGACACGTACTGAGAAGTGTACGCAGTGTTATTTTCCTCATCGATACTCGACCTGTAACCGTCGTAGTTGGAACTACGGTCAGAGGTTTCTCCTCCATAATTTTGTTTTTCTTCGAGGATGTAGACCAAAAAGTGCATAGTAGTGGTTCAAATTGACTGCATACCCATGCAAAAAAATAAAAAAAATCAACTGCATACGGTAATTCAAGCTTGAACATTCGTGTTTGATAACATTTCTATGTTTTTTTTTTGTGGGGCAATATTTCTACGTATTTACAAGAGACAATATCAAGAAAAAGATTGTATAGATTAACTAACAAACCCATATCAATTAGATTGTATAGATTAACTAACAAACCCATATCAATTTGAAGAAAACTGAAACACGCACGAACAACAAGGATCATGGTACATTGAAGACCTACCTTCTAAGTCGGCATCCCTAGCTCAATATTTTGCATCTTGGTGTTCTGCCAAAACTTTGGGGGAGGGGGGACCATGAAATCATACCAGCACAACGGAGAGTAACATCTAAAGTTTTGAAGAGTCGTTTGAGTTGTGCGCCAGAATAGATGACAATCTTTTTTTTTTGACGGTTATAGATGACAATCTCATATTGATGAACACGTTGTGGCCGGAGACTAGTCGTGGGAGGGGGTGCTGAGCCTCGGAACCACCTTCTACACGAGTGAACTTGGCGTCGGGAACTTTGTCAACAACCCGCTCTCATCGACTCGGCCATGAGATAGTAGCGGCAAGAGCCAGAGTGGGGACAACCAAAATGAGCGGTGACCCAACTACTACTATGTGTTCTTCTTCTTGTTCTCTATATAGCTAACATGGTAGTCTTCCAGTGGGCGGTGACGAGGTACAAGTATAACAAAAGAGTTCTTGAGGAGAACAACACAATTATTGTGGGGATTCCAGAGTGGGAGAGGTGGCCAGCGGCACTACAAAGGCAGTGATAAGATGGAGGGTGTGTGATGCTTGTGCAAACAAATGTATGTATCACGTGGCAATTTCTAGTTGACGCCCACATGCATCTAATAGTTTTTTTTTAGGATTACATGCATCAAATTGTTAATGCGACGCCAGTGAGTGATAGATCTCCGGGCCAGCCCAAGTGGCGTTCCTTAACTTCATCAGCGGTTTCACTTATTTTTATTTTTGCTTTTTTTGTTCGGTTTTTCTGGGCTGTCTGGTTTCCAGCCATTTTATTTTCCTTTTTATTTATAATTTATAATTCATTCTTATCTTTTTCCTCGGTTTTCATTCTGGTTTTAGGTAATTTTTGCCCCCTTTTTTTCATTTCCTTTTCTTCTGGGTTTTGGTTTTTCCTTTTTGTTTTTCTTTCTTATGCATAGGTTCCCTATACAATAATCATATTCTCAATATATGGTTTACATTTTGGTAATATACAAAGTACATTTTTTATTTTTCATTATATGAACATTCTTAATAATGTATGATGAACATTTTAATACATGGTAGATCTTTATAATATATGGTGAACTATTTTGTAATATATGGTGAACTATTTTGTAATATATGGTGAACATTTTTTAAGACAGACTTAGCATGTTTTTTAAACACATACTGACCATTTCTGAAGTATGTTTTTGTTATTTAATATGGCTTTAAATATTTAACTCGATATAAAAGTTATTGCAATTGTCTGTTTTTTCGAAAAAGCCTCCAAAAAACTGAAGATAAGATGAACATACTGATGTGAGCACGTCAAATGGGGCCGACAATTTTGACAGTCCTCCTTGTTGGCACCTAAAGCGCCGCGAAACTACTGGCGCTAACACGTTCCCCTCGTGTGTCGTGGCCCATATAGCTCGCTCGACTGTTTTCTTCGCACTCGCGCAATCCTGTGTTTTTTATTCTCTTGCGAGCTGTCAAAAACATCTATGAAAACGATCATGGATTTACAAAATGTTCACGAATTCAAAAATGTTCATGAATTTAGAATTCGCAAATTGAATATTTCATGAGTTTTAAAAAATGATTGCGAATTTAAAAAATTGTGCATGAATTTGAAAAAGTTCACAAATTTGAAAAAAAACATTCATGAATTTGAAACAAGTGCAGGGACTTAAAAAATCATAAATCAGAAAAAGTTCAGTAGAAATGTTAGCAAAACCTAAAAAAGTTTATGGATTTGAGAAAAATCATGAATTTGAAAAAAGTTCATGAATGTTCAAAAACTTCACTATCAAAGTTAGCAAAATATTGAAAAAAGTTCATGGATTCGAAAAAGTTCATGAAATTAGAAAACATTCACTAAAAGAGTTAGCAGAACTGAAAAAGTTCACGGATTTGAAAGAGTTCATGAAATTTTAAAAAACTCACAAAACTGAAACAATATAACAATTTGAGAAAAGTTCACGCATTTGAAAAAAAACAAAAAGAAACGAAAAAACCCCAGATAAACTGAACAAAACTTGGTTCAGGAAAACAAGAATAAAAACAATAGACCGGCCTGGTAGCTTTCAGAAGCTTCACAAAACTCGGACGAACTTCCCCGCTTCCTGACTTACATGGGGTGCCCGTTCGGACTGAAGGTTTGTGCCGGTTTGTAAAACATACTAAAACAGCGCTGGAGGAGCTATATAGGTTTTAGCATATTTTGACATCAATGGACGCCACATAGGATTTACTATGAACATTACAAATTAAAGGGAGCTCCTAGTCAGCTCTTCGAACATTAGGTTGCCGGACCGGCGCTCACGTGCCCGGTCTCTTGGGCCGGCCAAGTAGCCTGAGAGCTCGCTTCACTCGATTTGTTCCATTGATCGTTTAACCATGTTTATAGATTTTAGGGGAAAATAGCACATTTGAAGAATTCTTCATCTATTTTGAAAAAAAGTTCACCAGTTTGGAAGAAAAGTTCACAAATTTGACAAAAATTAATCAATTTTGACAAAAAGTTCAAAAAACTAAAATTTTCATCGATTATGAAGAAAAGTTCACCGGTTTTGACAAAAAATCAGAAATTTTGAAAAAAGTTCACAAACCTGAAAAAAGTACACACATTTGGAAAATAGCCACCAATTTTCGAAAAAGTACATCAATTGTGAAAAAAAGTTCACGATTTAGAAAAAATTTCATGGGTTTTGAAAAGGTTCCCTATTTTGATATAAAATTTCATGGGTTTTGAAAAAAGTTTCTCCATTTTTATAAAAAGTTCGTGAATTTAGAAATAATTCATTGATTTTTTATAGGAAAACATATATTTGAAAAAAGTTCAAGTATTTATGAAAGGGAAAATTAAAATTAAAAAAAGTTATATAAAATTTTAAAAAATAAAGAAACAGAAAAAGGAGCAAGAAAAAAAAAGAAAAAACTGTCTGGAGACGACCAGTGATCCTGAAAACTGGTTCGGGAAGCCTTTGGAAGCTTCCCAAAATCAGGGGCTTCTGCGAACTAAAAAAGAAGAAAAGGAGAAGCTGAAGTGAATTGGCACTAGCTTTAAAATGTCCTAGTTGGTTAGTGTGGTTATCTCTCAACGAAGACGTCATAACTTTCGTGTCAGGTCACCCGCACTCTTTTTTGAAGTTTAACAGAAAAAGAAGGGTAAATAGTCGTCCCAGTCTAGAGGGGGTGTGGTTTTGTGTCGGTTGGCAAATTAGCCTTTAACTGGCGATGAAGGCGCCATATAGGGTTTGGGAAAATTAAGGATCCATTTTAAATGAAACATGTGAAAATATACATTCACGTGGGCCACTGCTGGGCCTGATGTACCCCCATGTTTGCATGATTTTCTTCTCAAGTTCTCCCACGCGGGCGTAACTTCTATTTGGCACGTAGTTTGTCAAATAGGGGCGCGGCTATGTGTAGCCCATTGCGAGATCCTAGCTGGCCTCGCCTCATGTAACAGGTACACGCAGGCCTAGTAACCAAGTGTGGTGTCATGCTGATGTCACGACACACATGTTTTGTTCTGTTTTTCATTCTATTTTTTCGTCAAATCTTTGTTTTAGTTTTATTTTGTTTCTATTCTTGAGATATCTTACCAAAAATATGTCAAAAACATTTTTAATATATCTTGCAAAAAATAAATTACAATTGTTTTGAAAAATGTTAATCATGCAACAGAAAATTGTTAAACGTGTAACTGATATTTATGATTTTTTAACCATATGTGCTAATTTTTTATGACATTCTAAAAGTGTCACACTTTTGGAAAAATGTACGTGGCATAGAAAAAATAGTTTGCGCAATGTAAAAAATGTTCGTGTAATTGAAAGAAATTTGTCGTACATTAAACAAATGTACATTACATTTTTAGAAATGTTCACGGGTTTAAAAATGTGTTTGTAAAATTTTGAAACCAAATTGTACAAATGTAACAAAAGTTTTTATCTTACAAAAATGTTGAAAAGAAGTATTTAGGAAATTTCAAACTATGTATTTAAAAGTTTTAAATTTATGTGCATATTGTTCACAATTTATAGATAAAATGTGAAATATTTACAAATAGTAGACTTGAAAACATATATTTCATAAAAATATTTATTATGTATTTGATCAATGGTTAATGCATAGGTCAAAAAATGTCCGGCTATATACAAAATATGTACATCACATATAAAAAATGTAGATATATGTTAAAAAGACAAAAATATCAATTAAATGAAAATAACCTGTAAAACCAGACAAAGAAACAAAAAGGGAAATGAAATAAAATCGAAGAAACCAGAAAGAAACAAAGAAGTATAACGCATAATGAAGAAAGAATGAAAACCCAATGTATAATAAAGAAAAACAGGGGAAAAACTAAAGAAAATACAAAAGAAGATGAAAAAATGGAGGATATGCCAGCATTTCTTCAAAATCACAAACATTTTCTGAAGTTGCGCATGTTTTATGATTTCTTAAAAAAATCACATTTTTTGAGTTTGATGTTTTTTTATATCCCGAATTATTTTAAAGAAGACTAAATAAAAGCCCAAAAAAAAAAGAGAAAATGAAAAAAAATGTGCCAAAATCTCCCGAGGCAACTGTTGTCTCGGTAAAAAATATGACCCTTTTGAGATCTCAACCACTCGCTGAGCACCGTCGAACCTAAATTTCTTGCTAGCTACTAACGCCCCTTTCACTTTTAATTTGAGGGGAACTTCACTTTGACATGGATGGCAGACTTGCGCGCTGCCCCAGATCTGCACCTCTACTCTCCGATGCTTGATCCATGGCTAAACATGTGCAGATGGTTTTATCACCGGATCACCCGCACACATTTCCAATGGTGCGCATGCATGACTATGACATCGCCTTATATGTTGTCAGGGAATTCAAGGAAAACGCGCATATTGGTTCTAAAGAAAAGAAAAAGAAAAAGAAAAACATGCAAATTACTATAGAGGTACTGTGAGGGCGATTTTTTGTCCAAAAGGACCCCCTGCCGAACGCTATTGTCAAAAAGGACTATCTGCAGATAAAAACGTCAAAAAGGACCCCCTGACTAGTGGCGGCAGGTGCGGCAGGCGACACGTGGCACCTGCCGCCACTCCAGGAGGCGGCGGGCCCCGCCGCCACCGCAGGAGGCGGCCGCGCGGTGCACAACGGGTTCTTGCACAGTGCGACGGAACGGCCAGGAGCGGTGGGCCCGGCCGCCACTAGGTGAGGCGGCGAGCTCTGCCGCTGTCGCTTCCCGTCCGACAGCCTCATCTGCGCGCGGGCCGAGGCGTGGGCCAGGCCGCCACCGGAGGAGGCGGCATCTTTCTTCACGCCCGACGCACTTTCCTATTGCAGATGGCGCTGATTCCCGTGTGCAACAGCGACCCTGACGGCGGTGATTCCCACGAGCGGGAAAATGCACGCTGATGCTTCTTTCGCCCAAGAAACAGTCTTGCTTTAGCTTCTTTTGCCTCAGCGGATAGGACCGCACTGTGAGAATCGCTCTGGCTATTGCTTGAGAGGCTGCGACGGCATCAGTCACTCGCTGCGGGAATCCAATACTGCGGGAAGCTATTGTGCCGACACTACAGGGATCCTAAAATTTACTGCTTAATTTTCTCGCCATTATTTATCGTCTGGGCTTATAAAAGGAGACACCGAGGTTCTCGTCCAGCCATCCTTGAAATCGCCACTGCGCAAAGTGTATAACACAATTTTTTTCAGTCGGTATGAGTTTGCCTTGCTCGGATCAAAGCATTAGGCCGAGGAAAATGAAGAACGCAAGTTTGCCTCCTCGGGTGGCAGTCCTGCGATGTTGGTGTGGCGATCTTTGCAAGGTGAAGGAGGTGACGGATTTTTCAGATTGGTTGGGCATGAAGTTTTTCATGTGCGCCAATTATGAGGAAGATCCTGCCGTAGCTATTTCAGAGTACGACAAGCCTCCGGTATGCTTTAACCATCACGAATAGATATTGTTGGTATTTTCATTGATTCTTTAGTAACATTCTTGTTTCTTGTTGTAGTCTCCTCCGCCTCTGTGCATGTACTATCATTGGATTGACACGGAGAAGCCGGCTTGGGCAGTGACTGAGATTCGTGAAAGAAGTCGCCGTGCGTGGAATAGTTTATTTGCGGAAGAGCGACGCGAGAAGGCGGAAGCTGAGGAGAAAGCAGAGCAAGAGAGAGAGTTAAAAGAATACTATGCGGAGCAACACCGTTTTTTTGAGGAAATGAGAAAGAAAAACAGGGAAGAGGCTCGTCGCATGGAGGAGCAGGAACGACAGCGAAAGGAGGCTCGTGAGGCAGAGAGGCAGAGAAAGAAAGAAAGGGCTCGTCAGGCCAAGGCAGCAGAAGAAGCTGGCGATGGAAAAGGAAAATATCCACGCTGGACTCAGTAGATTCCTGTGGTAGTATTTAAAATTCCGCAATCATTTGTATTTTTATTTATGCACTTTAATGTAACTTTATTTCAGGAGTTAAATGTAGGTATATTCCTACAATGTATCTTATTTTCAGTTGTGCCGTGTCGTAATGGAAAAAAAATATAGTTTAAGAATAAAGTAGTGGCATTTTCTTTCCCTCCACTAATATCGAACATCGTGCAACAACTACAAAATAAAATTAAGATAGAACATAATGCCCTACAATAACAGAGTACAAACTAATAATGCAAGTACATCCGAATTAAACGATAGAACTGGAATAAAACTACATGAAGGCATCATCGTCATCCTCCATCGATGCAGAACTCTTGCCCTTCGAGGATGTAGAACTCTTACCCTTGGACGATGCAGAACTCTTGCTCTTCGAGGATGCAATACTCTTGCCCTTAGACGATGCAGAACTCTTGCCCTTTGATGATGCAGCACCCGGAAGCGGCGGCATGAAGATATCATCTTCATCCTCGCTCTCCTCAGTCCATAAAAATGGATGCATTTCTGCAGTCCTTCTGAAAGTTTCACTCTTCGGCTCCACTACATTCTTCCACCTTGCATGCAACCTAAGAAGTTCTTTACGTACCTCCTCATAGGTCCTTTCAGGCCACCCAGACCTACGTAATTGGTGAGCCAACTCATTCATTATGGTGTCACTACCGGTGAGTTCGTCCCATGAAACTATCCTATTGTCCATCCTGAAATCGGTAGCTAGCCTCAGAAGAGTCCTGCTCATCCCAGGGTGAAAACTATGATCGAAAGGATAATGGGACATCTCGACTACACTACACTCGAATGCTTATCCACCTCCGTCTGAATGGGGTTTTATAGGTAGAGAGGAGAAAATGGCGGGAAAGAACGAGTGCAGTATTGGCGGGAAAGGGTTGGCGGGAACATATGGCGGGAAACGAGTGGCGGGAAGATATGGCGGGAAGGGGTTGGCGGGAAACGGGTGGCGGAACATATGGAGGGAAAGCGTTGGCGGGAAAATATTGAGGGGAAAGCGTTGCCTGAAAATATTGAGGGAAAAGCGTTGACTGGTGCATTTTTATTTCAGCAAACATAGATGTTCAAATCGAAAAGTCTGATACACACATATATAGATACAATGGGTCACACACGTGCATAGATGAATCACCCTACTTAACGACGACCACCTGGCCTTTCCTTACGACCGGAAGGCGACAAGCGATTAGGTGGCCGGGTCACACGAAGACCGCGGCCGTACTCCACTTCGGCTTCATGTGTCTGCGAGTCCTGCGTAGGTGGTGGAGTCGTGAATCCTTGTTGCGAACCTGAAGCGTAATTGTAGGCGTATGGTTGTGACTCCGGGGGGATAAAAGATGGGCCAATAACATCCCCTCCGAAGAACTCTGTAACTAATGATGTAACCGTGTCGCCAAGATCATGTGATGCTCCCCGGAGGCCTGTGTTGACGCCATGATCATGTGATGCTCCTCGGAGGCCTGTGTTGACGCCGCGTTGGGTGTTCTCATCGCCCCAATTAACATCAGGTGTGTCCTGCACATAGAAACATTTTAAACAAACTGTTAGAGGATAATATATGATATCATTGTAAATGCATTGAAATGTAAACATGACTACCTGAGCATATCCCTCTCCTATACTGTCTGGCCATTGTACTTGGTGCTGGTTTAAATCTGGTACACGAGTCTCCTCGGGCATGGGGATCCCTCGCGTGGAGAGAAACGGCTGAGATCCCTCACCTTGGGTGTATGCATCATATCCTGTGTACGCATATGGGTTAGGGGAAAGAAACTGCTCGGGCATCGAATCCAAGCCCGTGCCATGGTCCTGAGATGTTTGCCCCTGACGAAGCTGCATCGAAGAAGAGCGATGCAGTGGCAGAGATGAGTCATGTCGTGGCAATGTCGTTCTAATACTCGGACCCTCCCCCCATTGCTCATGGCTCGTACGCGCCTCGCTCGGTCTGGACGACGGTGCCGCACTCGGTCTGGCTGACCTCGCTACCGGCATGTATGCTCCAGTGGCAACGTCGTCGCCTCTACCGCATCTGAACTTCTTTGCCACGAATTGTTGCAAAAGTTTCTGGAATGTCTTGCGATATGGGCCCTGGGCCGGCATGCTATCCGTAGCCATCTGCCCTACTTCGTTGACATTTTCAAGCTGAACAATATTTGGATGTTTTTTAGTTCCAATGATTATGAAATGATGGACCTAAAAAAGTTACAAGTGATTACCAGGTGGTCACGATAGTAAGCTGCATGCAGCTCAACATGTCTCCGCGCCTGCTCCTCTTGTGTGAGATGTGTTGGTATAGTAGCTGGCTGACTGGCCAGGCTAGCACGTGTGTTCATGCAGTACCACTGCTTGTACGCTTGATCTGTACTTCCATCGTACGGCCTGCAAAATTAAATAATTACATAAACCGTTGTGATGAAAGCAAAGCATCTTCACGCATCGTATGATCATCGTAAAAAAATAATGTAAATAAAATATACCTAAGTTGACGCACTATATCTGCTAGCGCTTCATTTGTCCACTTGTGTACCCATTCACTGTTCTCTTCCCTCCAATCGTATAAACTCCAACCCCTGCCCATATTGGTTAGCCTGCAAATTATGTAACAAAGTGTGAGTTTAGTACATTAAAAATGACACTAACTATTTAGGGATGTCACATCTTACTTATGTGTTTCCTCATCGATACGTCTGGGAAAAGGTGGTGGAATTTCTTGATAGAGACCGAACTGTCTCATTACACGCTCTGGGTTGTAAGGTTCAACACACCACAAGAACAATAAGTTGCAGCGAGTCAGCCAGAATGCACTATCGGTCAACATGCCTGGTGTGAAGTGTCGAGCATCAAAAACCATTTTTAGCTGGTCCTGAGTCCACGGGTTCCATGTGACTTCTGCCTCATCAAGTATCTCAAACTGCTGGTGGTACATAGGGTAACAATTTTTCGCAATATCTGGAGACCAACGTTTCCGTGCCTTTGTCCACCTGGTGGCCATAGTTGCGCTAGCACCCTCGCCAAAGTCATATGGGTATATGGGTTGTACTATACGAGGTCGTCCTACAGGGAGGTATTCCCAGGACCACAACTGTAGAAACTCATAGGCGACACAAAGTAATGGAGCTTTTTGTGCGAAAGAGGTTTTTTGCGTGGCATCACACAAGCCTCTGTATGTATGAGATAACATGGCAGAACCGAAGCTGTATTTTGGCTGCTCGGGTAAAGGTTCATCTACCATATTCTCTGCAATGTAGATGAGACCAGGGACAACAACGTCCCCATGTGAATTTGGAAATAGATTCCCGAGGAGCCACAACAAATATGCAAACAGATGTCTTTTTCTCGTCTCCTCATTGGCGAAGCTAGATAAATTAAGAAAGTTATCACGAAGCCAGACGAGTGGGATGCCCTGAGGGTTACCAGAACGTTGTGATTCTGGCATTTCCATCCCAAGACGGGCTGCTATATCTAATGCCCAAGATGGAGACACTCGTGGAGAGACTACCGGCTCACCTCTAATTGGTAGAGCAGTGATCATAGAAACATCTTTCAGTGTAGGTGCAAGCTCCCCAAAACGAAAGTGAAAGGTGTGGGTTTCAGGTCTCCACCGGTCAACGAGGGATGTCAAAAGGGATGGGTCCGAACGTACTTGGTCGTCGCATGATGTGAGCCTAGCAAAACCTTGTAGTCCATAAGCGTCAAGGTGAGCAAGGAAATGATTGTGTATTGGCCATGTTTTCTTTATGGTTCGAAGTCTGAAAGGCCGATAATCATGCTTAGTATTTGGTTTCAAAAATAGGTGGCAACGGTGCCCGGCGTCATGGGGCCCCTGCAAAAGCACTGGCACTTCACCCATAACCTGCACACAAACATACAAATATAAATTACGAGGAAGACAGAAATACAAATGCAAATCTAAATTAACTTAAAAAATACAAAGAGATACGATTTACATTAATTATCTGAAGTTAACATCAGGAGTACAATAATACAAAGAGAATGAATTTAAATTCAATATAAGTACACATAACGAGTACAAATATAAATAGACATGGCGAGTACATATATATCAACATCATGCGTTGTTGTTGGCTCGATACGGGCAGTCTTTGCGTGAATGTCCAGGACACCTGCAAACGCGGCATCGCCTTGGTTCTCCCATCTGGCTATGGTCCATGTCATTGCGATGACGCCTAGACTGACGTCGTCCCTTTGCGGTTCTCATCAAGTCAGTGTTCGGAACCCATTTCGGCCCATCTGGCCACAACATTTTGTAGTTCATATCAATGCCCCAAGCCCAGAACTCACCGTTCCAAGTGTTGTACAGATTGTATATGTTAAAGTACGGCGATATGTATGGCTCGACGCTGATTTTTTGAACAGCAGCCGCCCGGAGCACATGACTGCAAGGGTAGCCCTCAAGCTTGGGCTTGTTACAAGTGCACTCACAGGAGGTTGAGCCAAGGGTGACAGCTTGCTTTTTTGATCCTCTGTGGTGACCCTTAACGTACTTGGCTCGCACATTGACCTCCCACTTATTCCTAAGTGCGTCCACTTTCCTGCAGCTATGACTTTGGGACTTCTTTGCTTTCTCGTCCAGATGTCTTTGCATCTTCTCGGACCATGGCTTGTTCAATTCAACTTGTGCTTTGGCGACGGTGACCCTGTCTGCAAAGTATGACAGGGTCCGGTTCCAAGTTTCTTCAATTAGGGCTGTGATAGGCAGTGCTCGCACCCCTTTAAGAACACCATTGTACACCTCTGACATGTTGCTGGTCATTATTCCATACCGAGCCCCGGTGTCGTGAGCTTGTGCCCACTTCTCCAAATGAGGGCAATTCTCGGTGATCCACTGGCTCAAATTTATGGCCGTCCTACGACCCCTCCGGTCTTCTCTCTGCGGCAAGGCCGCGCGGTCGATCTCACCATTGATACCTGCCCATATCGCATTCATTTTGGCTGCAGTTTTTTGCATGCACATCCTCTTGAATAACTTGAACCAATCCTTGTTTTTGAATTTGGAGTAAAAGTTTGCTGCCAAATGCCTCATGCACCACCTTCCCTCTAGATCGGGCCAGCCCCACTCTTCTTCCGACGCCTTAATTATTTCAAGAGCGCTTAATAATCCAGTGTTGCGATCAGAAATGATGCAAACACCTTTACGCTCTTTCACGACACCAATCTTCACGCAGCTCAGGAACCACAACCAGCTATATTTGTTCTCGCTCTCGACCAATGCATATGCAATAGGAAGAAGCTGATTATTTGCATCCGCTGCAATCGCCACCAATAGTGTGCCCTTGTACTTTCCAGTGAGAAAGGTACCATCAACAGATAATACCGGGCGACAGTGCCTGAAGGCTTGTATAGTCTGGGCGAATGCCCAGAATAAGCGGTCCAGGATTAGCTCACCCGGGTTCATTGGGTTTGGACGTTCTCTCCGCCAAACTTGAGTCCCCCTATTAGCACTTGCTATTTGATGAAGCATTCTAGGGGCATAAGAATATGCCTCCTCATAGGTACCATACAAGTTCTTGAATATATTTTCCTTCGCATGCCTAGCCTTGCTGTAGCTAACAGGGAATCCAATTAGATCCTCTGCATCTTTTTGCAGAGCCCTAACACTAATGTTGAGACTTCCCTGCACAATTGTTTCCATCGTCTGTGCCACAAATTTTGCTGTCACATTGCAGTGATCTGAAAGAGTCCCAGTTTGCTCACAGGTATGCTCCACTATTTTTGTGATATGCCATGACTGACATACCCCAGGCTTCAGTCTAGCGAGAACTCTTCCGCGGCAACCTTTCGCGGTGTGGATGCATATGACCTTCAACTCTTTTTTATCAGACTGCTTCACTCTATGCTGTCGGTGGATGCCGATTGCATAGCTACCCATTGCCTGGTAAGCAGACTTCTTATCTGGGAAAACTTGCCCAACCTCCAGGCTTCCCGCTCCTAGGCCAGAAGCAGAGTGAAATTCGTTGGTGATGCTCATATCCTGTAAAAACCCAGGTTGCAGTGCCGCCGCGACCGCCCTCTGAGGAGGAACATCTTCTTCTCCGCTTGACTCCGAAGACGCAGAAGAATGATCATCATCATCTAGCGCCTCCGGCAATCCCTCCACGTGTTCGCTCATGTCAACGGCCGCCGACCAATATCCTGTGTCATACACAGGCTGGCCGCCCGTCGGTTCCGATGGGCCGATGCTAGGGGCTGATGTGATGGCCAACTCGACCTCACCACCCCTGCTACTGCATCCGGCAACATCAGTGACTGAAATGAACTCCACATACACCATCGGCTAACCATACATTGAGTTATTGGGATTGCTTGCAAACCTCATGTACGACCCCCACGACCGATCACCTGTGACAGGCCGCAAACCCCAACGGGCAACTGTCCCATCATTTCCTCCGTCAACGACGAAGGCCTCCATTGTCATTTTTTTCCTGCATCACTGGGCCAAACACCGCTCGGATGCACCTTCTAACAGCTGCGTAACCCACGTTGACCATGTCTCTCACCACTACTGTAGTCGACTCACAGAAGGACACATCCACCCCGCATGGACCGTCGCGTAAGACGTTCCCATAGTACACTACTAAATTTTCCATAGTACCTAACCAACATACATGTTTACATTTCAAATAATTAGTAACTGAACATTTAGTAACGATGACAACATTTACATATCTTATGACTAAAATAATAACCGTATTTTCGTTATAAATATTCGGTTTGTTTTTAGAATCATTTGCTTAGACTTTAAGGGGTTGTTTGGTTAACGGGTATTTAAAGATCTATTTTTCTCAAATTTGTCTATGAGCGTAACAAACTAAAACTCTGTTTGCTTTTCTTTAACTACCCCAAAAATATCCTAAAATAGTTCTCGTAACATGCAAAAACTTAGCTTCTGGAAAAACGACTTTTCGTAAAATATGGTTTTCTACATAATTTCCTTACAACAGGTTATGACAAAACTGAGGGTAAGTACTCGCTATCCAAACAACCACTAAACATAATATTACGATAATAACATTTAAATATCATATGAGTAAAATATCTAATTTCTTCCGGCATGATATAATGTTTTCATATCATACGACAAATTTCATTTATTTACAAATAATAATATTTGCAGCGGCATGACAGTACATCAATATAAAAAATATTAACAAAATTACGGCGTCATTTTATACCTTAGGTCCAATATGGATGTGCTTGCAAATGCAATTAAGCGTCCAAATAGTTTGAATAAATATCCGTCACCAGTAATATATGAACAGAGTCAACCTATTATCACATGAACATCAATATTACACACGGATTTTTCTTTCTGCTATCAAAAGTATGAAAATAACACTTGCATGTATGTGGTCATCATCTCAAAAGGGATAGCGAAGATGGTAACACAATTTCTTCAATCACGTCATCTCCTCCTTGTTTGCTACTAAGATGAATTATTTTACCTAATTACATTTATCATTAAGTACATTACCACCTAATCTTAACATATAAAATTTAGATTATTGTGACATAACAAAGTAGACCTACGATTTCCTAACCATAGACTTATTAATAAACATACCACATGAAATATCATACCACATGCAATGAACAATTACAGTGTATTTTTTTCTTAATTACCGTATTAAGAGCTTCTCGCATGTCAATACAAATGTATGCAACTAACATTGATACAACATCTTCAACCTACTCTTATCAAAAAAATAGTTTAAATGTTGTATCCGTCGTTTGAATTTTTTCCGAACCTCTAAGCACTAACATCACATAGCTAATGACGAGCTAAATGACTAACTAATTACCACCGTGCATCACAAAAAAATCCATGTATTGCAAAGCTCATACCTTGATCTCCCCCTTCGTACTTCACTTAGCACGGCAAATCCTACTCCAGAAACTCCAAATGACTCCTCCAAGTGCTGAAATAATGCCTAAAACAACATAGAGTACACACTTAGGAACTAATCAAACAGAACTAAAACATCATGCATGCAAACAAAACCAACAAAAATGGATAGATCTTACCTTAATCTATCTTTTCTTCAACTTCACCATCTTCGAAAACCAACTCTAAATCGGCCAAAATCACGAGTGAAAGTAGCTACCAAGTATTTCCTTCTGTGTATTCTTCTAGACTTAGACAGAGTAGAGAGGCAGTGAAGGCAAGGAGAGATATTCGAGAGAGTGTATGCGCAGCCGCGGTTGTGCGTATATAAAGAGGAGGAGCACTGTATTGTCGGCAGAACGAGGTACACTCAGCTACCGCAGCCTCGGATTCCAGCATTGCGTTGTCTCATCACACGCAGCAACTACACCGCTCTCGGGTGTCGGCAAGAAGCGGAAATCACGCAGGCTGCGGGAATCAGATTCCAATTTACAAAGCATCTGCAAAAATCACGCGCTGCAGCAGGCCGTCCAAATTAGCGCCGTCAGGTTGCTGTCATAGAAATCAGCGCCGTAGAAATCAGCGCCGTCAGGGCTGTCGGGCCGCATGCGCGCTGCCGCCTCACCCAGTGGCGGCCGGTCCCGCGCCTCGCTTCCCGTGAAGATGCTGCTGTCGGCCTGGGCGCGGCATGGGCAGCAGCGGCCGCCTCAGCCAGTGGCGGCGTGGCCCACCTGGCCTCACCCGTTCCGTTGCACTGTGCCGAATCTGTTATACCGTGCGCGGCCGCCTCCTGTCGTGGCAGCCGGGCCCGCCGCCTCCTGGTGTGGCGGTAGGTGACACGTGTCACCTGCCGCGCCTGCCGCCACTGGTGAGGGGGTCTTTTTTGACATTTTTATCCGTAGGTAGTCTTTTTTGTCAATAGCGTTCGGCAGGGGGTCCTTTTGGACAAAAAATCCTGTGAGGGCGTCCAGGGGTCACATGACTGAATTGAGTATTTCAGTTACTAATACGTCTCCAACGTATCTACTTTTCCTAACGCTTTTCATCTTGTTTTGGACTCTAATTTGCATGATTTGAATGAAACTAACCCCAAATTGTCACCGTTTTCAATAGAACTATCATGATGTTATTTTTGTGCAGAAATAAAAGTTTTCAAAATGGAACGAAACTTGGCGAGGAATTTTTATACAAATAAAGAGAATTTCTGAATCCAATAACCACCGGAGGGGGGCACCTAGGTGGGCACAACCCACCAGGGCGCGCCCCCCTCCTGGCGCGCCCAGGTGGGTTGTCCTCACCTGGTGGCCCCGCAGATCCTGATTCCAACTCCATAAATACCTATTTTTCTAGAAAAAAACTAGGGAAAAAGAATTATTGCGATCCACGAGACGGAGCCGCCGTCACCTCCTGTTCTTCATTGGGAGGCCAGATGTGGAGTCCGTTTGGGGCTCCGGAAGAGGGGGGGGGTCTTCGTTCTTCGTCATCACCAACCCTTCTTCATCGCCAATTCCATGATGCTCCCCACCGAGAGTGAGTAATTCCTTCGTAGGCTCGCTGGTCGGTGAAGAGTTGGATGAGATTCATCATGTAATCGAGTTAGTTTTATTAGGGCTTGATCCATAGTATCCACTATGTTCTAAGATTGATATTGCTATGACTTTGCCATGCTTAATGCTTGTCACTTTGGGTTCGGGTGCCATGATTTCAGATCTGATTATGTTTTCATCATTATATCCATGTTCTAGATCCGATCTTGCAAGTTATAGTCACCTACTACGTGTTATGATCCGGCAACCCGAAGTGACAATAGTCAGGACCACTCCTGGTGATGACCATAGTTTGAGGAGTTCATGTATTCACCGTGTGTTAATGCTTTGTTCTGGTTCTCTATTAAAAGGAGGCCTTAATATCCCTTAGTTTCCAATAGGACCCCGCTACCACGGGAGGGTAGGACAAAAGATGTCATGCAAGTTCTTTTCATAAGCACGTATGGCTATTTACGGAATACATGCCTACATTATATTGATGAACTGGAGCTAGTGCCGTATCGCCCTAGGTTATAACTGTCTCATGATGAATATCATCCAACAAGTCACCGATCCAATGCCTACGAATTTATCTTATATTGATCTTTGTTAAGTCACTACTGCTATCGTCACTATTGCACTTGCTACAAAACTATGATCACTGTTACTGTTACTGTTATTGTTGTCACTATTATCAAAGCTATCATATTACTTTGCTACTGATCATGTTGCTGCAGATAATTAATCTCCAGGTGTGGTTGAATTGACAACTCAACTGCTAATACCTTCAAATATTCTTTGGCTCCCCTTGTGTCGAATTTGGGTTGAATACTCTACTCTCGAAAACTGTTGCGATCCCCTATGCTTATGGGTTATCAGTTACTCACCATTTTTTCTTGCGTAGATTACGTGCATGCATGTACTTGGATTACTACTTGAAGACACACAACTTTGGACTTGAACTGGTGATCGATCGTTCTTGTGAAGGCATCTGTGAACATTATTCATCTTTAAGCCGCTACTGGCAACAATATGTTTGTGTCTGGTTATTCACAATCTGCTCACCAGAGACCATCAGATTTTTTATGTAGATTGAGACTAGTAGCTTGGTGAAAAGTTGAAATAAAATAAAATTTCATAGTCTCTGAAACTTTTGGCACATCCTGCAATTGAATGCCATCGAGCACCAAAATAATGACAGCCCAACGCAAAAGCATGCGTAGAGTAAACATTATCGTAAGGGAAAGGTTTCCCTGCGGTGCATCGGCCGAGCGTTTCGGCCGGTCGTGTGCGAGTCGGGGCGTGTGGAATCGGATCATGCTGGATCCTTTTTACGCAGGGGGTGCCATGACCACGGCCCATGTGTTGGGGAATGTAGTAATTTTAAAAATTTCCTACACACACGCAAGATCATGGTGATGCATAGCAACGAGAGGGGAGAGTATCATCCACGTACCCTCATAGACCGTAAGTGGAAGCGTTATGAGAACGCGGTTGATGTAGTCGAACGTCTTCATGATTCGATCGATCCAAATAGCGAACGCACAGCACCTCCGAGTTCAGCATACGTTCAGCTCGATGATGTCCCACAAACTCCGATCTAGTAGAGCTTCACGGGAGATTTCCATCAGCACGACGGCGTGATGACGGTAATGATGTTGCTACCGACGCAGGGCTTTGCCTAAGCACCACTACGATATGACCGAGGTGGATTATGGTGGAGGGGGCCACCGCACACGGATTGGAATAATCAACTTGTGTGTCTTTGGGTGTCCCCCCGCCCCTGTATATAAAGGAGCAAGGGGAAGGCCGGTCAGCCTTAGTGCGCCCCAAGGAGAGGAGGAATCCTCTTCCTACTAGGAAGAGGAATCATCCTTTCCTAGTCCAACTAGGAAGAGGGAAGGGGGAAGGAAAGAGAGGGAGATGGAGAGGGAAAGAGGGGCCGCACCCCCTCCCCTAATCCAATTCAGACTCCCCATGGGAGGGGGCGTGCCACCTCCTGGGCTGAAGCCCTCTGTCTCTCCCCTCAGGCCCACTAAGGCCCAATACTTCCCTGGGGGGTTCCGGCCTTCCTCCGGTAACCCCTCCAGCACTCTGGTTTTCTCCGAAATCATCCAGAACACTTCCGGTGTCCGAATATAGCCATCCAATATATCAACCTTTACATCTCAACCATTTCGAGACTCCTCGTCATGTCTGTGATCACATCCGGGACTCCGAACTACCTTCAGTACATCAAAACACATAAACTCGTAATACCGATCATCACCGAACTTTAAGCGTGCGGACCCTATGGGTTTTAGAACTATGTAGACATGACCGAGACTCGTCTCCGGTCAATAACCAATAGCGGAACCTGGATGCTCATATTGGTTCCTACATATTCTATGAAGATCTTTATCGGTCAAACCGCATAACAACATATGTTGTTCCCTTTGTCATCGGTATGTTACTTGCCCGAGATTCGATCATCGGTATCTCAATACCTAGCTTAATCTCATTACCGGCAAGTCTCTTTACTCATTCCATAATGCATCATTTCGCAACTAACTCATTAGTTGCATTGCTTGCAAGGCTTATAGTGATGTGCATTACCGAGAGGGCCCAAAGATACCTCTCCGACAATCGGAGTGACAAATCCTAATCTCGATCTATGCCAACTCAACAAGTACCATCGGAGACACCTGTGAAAGAACATGTGGTGCCCCCATGTTTGGTTTTGGTAATTGATGACAATCTCTATGGACTAATGCTTGCCTTGAGTTATATTTGAAGATTTTGTCCATAGGCTTTTCTTTGAGTACATGTGTTGGTTTCAAGGAGACTTTGTGTCGACCAATGTGCTATTCAAGGAATTATCCAAAGATTGGTCATGTGAGTGTTGAGCTTATTGTAAGCATGTCTTGAAGAATAAAATTGTGTGATCATTCATGTCCACCTTCAAGACATCATCCAAATGAAGAGAATTGGAAAGATTCAAGGTTGATCAAGATTAAGTCAAGAATGAATCAAGTTGATCAACACAAAAAGCATACAAGATGTACTGAGGGATCAAGTGATCCCATGGTATGGTAAGCATTGTCCATTTACGCTTTGTTTCCTAACCCATGGTTTTCCTGAGAGTTCTTTGTGGGGTTAGGTTGCGGTGTGCAAGTTCAAGTGGAGCATCATGAAGAGATCAAATGCTTGAAGCTTGCCGTCCATTGTGGTAACAATGGATTCATGAAGATGTGCGGAAGAGTGGCTCACCCATAATGGAGTATGGGGAGCAATCAACTAGTCTTCATCGAGCCAACACAATCAAGAAAGGTGGTCCAACTTGAGGGAGTCAAGATCATTATCATCTAGCTCAAGTGGACCATGTGCAAGCCAAAGGTTTGCCCTTGATAGGTTTTCTATTTTTCCGGTCTCATGGTTGTAGTTGGGAGACCGGGTTATAGGATCAATTGCCGTACTATCAATGGGGGCCCTCGATGAGTAGCTTGATCGTATTGTTCGTATAGAGAGCTCAAATCAACACATCCTTGCGTCATCTTTTTTGGTTCTTGTTTGGTTCTTCTCCTTGTGAGATTTGGAGCTTATGGTCATTTTCATGAAAAGCTCGTTTTCATCGAAAACGGAGTTCACGTGCATCTTCTATGATGTTTTGGATGCTGGAGGTTATGTCGGTTCTTCCTTTCTGGAGGTTTCACTGCTGTTTTGATGCTACTCGCCGTCTTGTATCCAACAAGCTTGAGTTTGCTCAATTCGGAGCTCATTTGCAGAAGTTTTGGCAGTTCTGGTTTTCCTTGGAGTATACTTGTTTTCGTGGAAGTGGCATAAGGATGGTGCCAGCGGTAGTACCGCTGGGCCGAAGCGACAGTACCGCGTATCGCCACAAGTGGTAGTACCGCTGTCCCACAGCGGTAGTACCGCCTATGGCCATAAGCGGTAGTACGGCTCCGGTTCCGCGCTGGTACCGCCTTGACTCGAGACGTGGTTTTCTCGTGTTGGGTTCAGCGGCAATAGGAGAGGTAGTACCGCTTGTGTGCGGTAGTACCGCGGGTACCAGCGCCCCTAGTGCCGCTCAATGGCCCTCTTCCCTGTTCCTTCTCCCTGTGCTCGTGGTAGGCGCTGTGCGCGGTCCCAGCGGTAGTACCGCTGTGCCAAGCGGTAGTACCACTGTGGTCTACGGTAGTACTGCTGGCTCCAGCGGTAGTGCCGCTCATACGGCTCTGCCTCGCCCTCTGTTTTGCTCCGCTCTCCATGTTCTACCGCCCGGGCGGTAGTACCTCTCCCCTGGGCGGTAGTACCGCTCGTGCGCAGACTGAGCACATAACGGTTGGATTCGGGAGCTCCTATAAAAGGGGGTCTTCTTCCCCATTCAACCTTATCTTTTGAGCTCGTGTTCTTTCCCCATTGTTGACTTTCTTCAAGCTTGCTAACTCTCAATCCCTCCATGGATTTTTGCTAGTTTTTGAGGGAAAAGAGAGAGGAGATCTAGATCCACATTTCCTCCAATCACTTTCTCCTCTATGTGAGGTGAACCCCTTGGATCTAGATCTTGGAGTTCTTGGTGTTCTCTTTCTTGTTCTTCCTCTCATTTTCCTCCCTAACATTAGTTGCTTCAGTGGGATTTGAGAGAGAAGGACTTGGGCACTCCGTGTGCCCTTGCCATTGCATTTGGTGCATCGGTTTGAGTTCTCCACGGTGATATGTGGAAGTTACAAGTTGAGAAGCTTATTACTCTTGGGTGCTTGGTACCCTTGAGCTTGTTCCTCTTGGGTGCTTGGGCGCCCTAGACTGTTGGTGGTGTTTGGAGCTCAATCATTGTGGTGTAAAGCTCCGAGCAAGCGTCGGGGTCTCCAATTAGGTTGTGGTGTAAAGCTCCGAGCAAGCGTCGGGGTCTCCAATTAGGTTGTGGAGATCGCCCCGAGCAATTTGATGGGTTCCGGTGACCGCCCCCCAGGGTTGCCATTTGTATGGGTTCAGTGACCGCCCTCAAGGGTCCCTTAGTGGAATCACAACATCTTGCATTGTGCGAGGGCGTGAGGAGATTACGGTGGTCCTAGTGGCTTCTTGGGGAGCATTGTGCCTCCACACCGCTCCAAACGGAGATTAGCATCCGCAAGGGTGTGAACTTCGGGATACATCATCGTCTCCGCGTGCCTCGGTTATCTCTTACCCGAGCCCTTTACTTATGCGCTTTACTTTGTGATAGCCATATTGTTTCTTGTCATATATCTTGCTATCACCTAGTAGTTTATATTGCTTAGTATAAGTTGTTGGTGCACATAGGTGAACCTAGTTGTTGTAGGTTTGGTGCTTGACAAATTAACCGCTAGGTTTATTCCGCGTTTGTTCAAGCCTAAACGGTAATTTTAAAGCGCCTATTCACCCCCCCTCTAGGCGACATCCACGATCTTTCTACCTGTAGAGCACTTTTATAATCACCCAGTTACGTTGTGACGTTTGGTAGCACACAAAGTGTTCCTCCGGTAATCGGGAGTTGCATAATCTCATAGTCATAGGAACATGTATACGTCATGAAGAAAGCAATAGCAACATACTAAATGATCGAGTGCTAAGCTAACAGAATGGGTCCATAACGATTTGTTTAGAATTGCTCCAACTGACAGCTCCACCGTTCAATATAAACACGTATCCGCTTTGCGATTTAGAATCGTCCGGATCAGTGTCAAAGCTCGCATTGACGTAACCATTTATGACGAGCTCTTTGTCACCTCTATAAACGAGAAACATATCCTTAGTCCTTTTTAGGTATTTCAGGATGTTCTTGACCACTGTCTAGTGATCCACTCCAGGATTACTTTGGTACCTCCCTGCTAAACTAATAGCAAGGCACACATCAGGTCTGGTACACAACATTGCATACATGATAGAGCCTATGGCTGAAGCATAGGGAACACTTTTCATTTTCTCTCTATCTTCTGAAGTGGTTGAGCATTGAGTCTTACTCAACTTCACACCTTGTAACACAGGCAAGAACCCTTTCTTAGCTTGATCCATTTTGAACTTCTTCAAAACTTTATCAAGGTATGTGCTTTGTGAAAGTTCAATTAAGCGTCTTGATCTATCTCTATAGATCTTGACGCCCAATATATAAGCAGCTTCACCGAGGTCTTTCATTGAAAAAGTCTTATTCAAGTATCCTTTTATGCTATCCAGAAATTCTATATCATTTCTAATCAACAATATGTCATCCACATAAATATTAGAAATTCTACAGAGCTCCCACTCACTTTCTTGTAAATACAGGCTTCTCCAAAAGTCTGTATAAAACCATATGCTTTGATCCCACTATCAAAACGTTTATTCCAACTCTGAGAGGCTTGCACCAGTCCATAAATGGATCGCTAGAGCTTGCACACTTTGTTAGCACCCTTTGGATCAATAAAACCTTCAGGTTGCATCATATACAACTCTTCTTCCAGAAATCTGTTGGGGAACGTAGAAGAAATTCAAAATTTTCCTACGTGTCACGAAGATCTATCTATGGAGAAACCAGCAACGAGGGGAAGGAGTGTGCATCTACATACCCTTGTAGATCGCTACGCGGAAGCGTTCAAGAGAACGAGGTTGATGGAGTCGTACTCGCCGTGATCCAAATCACCGATGATCCTAGCGCCGAACGGACGGCACCTCCGCGTTCAACACACGTACGGAGCAGCGATGTCTCCTCCTTCTTGATCCAGCAAGGGGGGAAGAGAGGTTGATGGAGATCCAGCAGCTCGACGGCGTGGTGGTGGAAGTAGTGGGATTCCAACAGGGCTTCGCCAAGCGCTGCGGGAGGAGGGAGATGTGTCATGGGAGGGAGAGGGAGGCGCCAGGGCTTAGGTATGGTTGCCCTCCCTTCCCCCCCCCACTATATATAGGGCCAAGGGAGAGGGGGGGGGGGGCGCAGCCTTGGCCCTTCCTCCAAGGAAGGGTGCGGCCAGGGAGGAGTCCATCCTCCCCAAGGCACCTCGGAGGTGCCTTCCCCCTTTAGGACTCTTCCTTTCCTTATCTCTCTTGGCGCATGGGCCTCTTGGGGGCTGGTTCCCTTGGCCCATACAGGCCAAGGCGCACCCCCTACAGCCCATGTGCCCCCCCGGGGCAGGTGGCCCCACCCGGTGGACCCCCGGGACCCTTCCGGTGGTCCCGGTACAATACCGGTGACCCCGAAACTTGTCCCGATGGCCGAAATAGCACTTCCTATATATAATTCTTTACCTCCGGACCATTCCGGAACTCCTCGTGACGTCTGGGATCTCATCCGGGACTCCGAACAACTTTCGGGTTACCGCATACTAATATGTCTATAACCCTAGCGTCACCGAACCTTAAGTGTGTAGACCCTACGGGTTCGGGAGACATGCAGACATGACCGAGATGACTCTCCGGTCAATAACCAAAAGCGGGATCTGGATACCCATGTTGGCTCCCACATGTTCCACGGTGATCTCATCGGATGAACCACGATGTCAAGGACTTAATCAATCCCGTATACAATTCCCTTTGTCTAGCGGTACGATACTTGCCCGAGATTCGATCGTCGGTATCCCAATACCTTGTTCAATCTCGTTACCGGCAAGTCTCTTTACTCGTTTCGTAACACATCATCCTGTGATCAACTCCTTGATCACATTGTGCACATTATGATGATGTCCTACCGAGTGGGCCCAGAGATACCTCTTTGTTTACACGGAGTGACAAATCCCAGTCTCGATTCGTGCCAACCCAACAGACACTTTCGGAGATACCTGTAGTGTACCTTTATAGCCACCCAGTTACGTTGTGACGTTTGGCACACCCAAAGCACTCCTACGGTATCCGGGAGTTGCACAATCTCATGGTCTAAGGAAATGATACTTGACATTAGAAAAGCTTTAGCATACAAACTACATGATCTTGTGCTAGGCTTAGGATTGGGTCTTTGTCCATCACATCATTCTCCTAATGATGTGATCCCGTTATCAATGACATCCAATGTCCATGGTCAGGAAACCGTAACCATCTATTGATCAACGAGCTAGTCAACTAGAGGCTTACTAGGGACATGGTGTTGTCTATGTATCCACACATGTATCTGAGTTTCCTATCAATACAATTCTAGCATGGATAATAAACGATTATCATGAACAAGGAAATATAATAATAACTAATTTATTATTGCCTCTAGGGCATATTTCCAACAAAATCCATTTAGGAATGCGGTCTTTACATCCATTTGCCAAATTTGATGATCATAAAATGCAACAATTGCTAACATGATTCAGACGGACTTAAGCATCACTACGGGTGAGAAGGTCTCATCGTAGTCAACTCCTTGAACTTGTCGAAAACCTTTCGCAACAAGTCAAGCTTTGTAGACAGTAATGTTACCGTCAGTGTCAGTCTTCTTCTTGAAGATCCATTTATTCTCGATGGCTTGCCGATCATCAGGCAAGTCAACCAAAGTCCATACTTTGTGTTGGGGAACGTAGCAATTTCAAAATTTTCCTATGCACACGCAAGATCATGGTGATGCATAGCAACGAGAGGGGAGAGTGTTGTCCACGTACCCTTGTAGACCGAAAGTGGAAGCGTTATAACAACGCGGTTGATGTAGTCGTACGTCTTCACGGCCCGACCGATCAAGCACCGAAACTACGGCACCTCCGAGTTTTAGCACACGTTCAGCTCGATGACGATCCCCGGACTCCGATCCAGCAAAGTGTCGGGGAAGAGTTCCGTCAGCACGACGGTGTGGTGACGATCTTGATGTTCTACCGTCGCAGGGCTTCGCCTAAGCACCGCTACAATAATTCGAGGATTATGGTGGAGGGGGGCACCGCACACGGCTAAGAGATCTCACGGATCAATTGTTGTGTCTAGAGGTGCCCCCCTGCCCCCGTATATAAAGGACCAAGGGGGAGGGGCGGCCGGCCATGAAGAGGTGCGCCAGGGAGGAGTCCTACTCCTACCGGGAGTAGGACTCCCTCCTTTTCCTTGTCCAAGTAGGAGAGGGGGAAGGAAGGGAGAGAGGAGAGGAAGGAAAGGGGGGCGCCGCCCCTCCCTCCTTGTCCAATTCGGACTAGGGGGAGAGGGGGCGCGCGGCCTGCCCTGGCTGCCCCTCCTCTTCTCCACTTTAAGCCCATGAGGCCCATTAACCCCCCAGGGGGTTCCGGTAACCCCCGGGTACTCCGGTTTTATCCGAAACTTCCCCGGAACACTTCTGGTGTCCGAATATAGTCGTCCAATATATCAATCTTTATGTCTCGACCATTTCGAGACTCCTTGTCATGTCCCCGATCTCATCCGAGACTCCTAACTCCTTCGGTACCTCAAAACATATAAACTCATAATGAAACTGTCATCGAAACCTTAAGCGTGCGGACCCTACGGGTTCGAGAATAATGTAGACATGACCGAGACACGTCTCCGGTCAATAACCAATAGCGGAACCTGGATACTCATATTGGCTTCCACATATTCTATGAAGATCTTTATCGGTCAGACCGCATAAGAACATACGTTGTTCCCTTTGTCATCGGTATGTTACTTGTCCGAGATTCGATCGTCGGTATCTCAATACCTAGTTCAATCTCATTACCGGTAAGTCTCTTTACTCGTTACGTAATACATCATCTCGCAACTAACTCATTAGTTGCAATGCTTGCAAGGCTTATGTGATGTGCATTATCGAGAGGGCCCAGAGATACCTCTCCGACAATCGGAGTGACAAATCCTAATCTTGAAATACGCCAACCCAACATGTACCTTTGGAGAAACCTGTAGAGCTCCTTTATAATCACCCAGTTACGTTGTGACGTTTGGTAGCACACAAAGTGTTCCTCCGGCAAACAGGAGTTGCATAATCTCATAGTCATAGGAACATGTATAAGTCATGAAGAAAGCAATAGCAACATACTAAACGATCGGGTGCTAAGCTAATGGAATGGGTCATGTCAATCACATCATTCTCCTAATAATGTGATCCCGTTAATCAAATGAAAACACATGTCTATGGTTAGGAAACATAACCATCTTTGATTAATGAGCCAGTCAAGTAGAGGCATACTAGTGACGTTTAGTTTGCCTATGTATTCACACAAGTATTATGTTTCTGGATAATACAATTCTAGCATGAATAATAAACATTTATCATGATATAAGGAAATAAAATAATAACATTATTATTGCCTCTAGGGCATATTTCCTTCAGTCTCCCACTTGCACTAGATTCAATAATCTAGATTACACAGTAATGATTCTAACACCCATGGAGCTTTGGTGCTGATCATGTTTTGCTCGTGGAAGAGGCTTAGTCAATGGTTCTGCAACATTCAGATACGTATGTATCTTACAAATCTCTATGTCTCCCACCTGGACTAGATCTCGGATGGAATTGAAGCGTCTCTTGATGTGCTTGGTTCTCTTGTGAAATCTGGATTCCTTTGCCAAGGCAATTGCACCAGTATTGTCACAAAAGATTTTCATTGGACCCGATGCACTAGGTATGACACCTAGATCAGATATGAACTCCTTCATCCAGACTCCTTCGTTTGCTGCTTCCAAAGCAGCTATGTACTCCGCTTCACATGTAGATCCCGCCACAACGCTTTGTTTAGAACTGCACCAAGTGACAGCTCCACCGTTTAATGTAAACACGTATCCAGTTTGCGATTTAGAATCGTCTGGATCAGTGTCAAAGCTTGCATCAACGTAACCATTTACAATGAGCTCTTTGTCACCTCCATATACCAGAAACATATCCTTAGTCCTTTTCAGGTATTTCAGGATGTTCTTGACCGCTGTCCAGTGATCCACTCCTGGATTACTTTGGTACCTCCCTGCTAGACTTATAGCAAGACACACATCAGGTCTGGTACACAGCATTGCATACATGATAGAGCCTATGGCTGAAGCATAGGTAACATCTTTCATTTTCTCTCTATCTTCTGCATTGGTCGGGCATTGAGTCTTACTCAATTTCACACCTTGTAACAAAGGCAAGAATCCTTTCTTTGCTTGATCCATTTTGAACTTCTTCAAAACTTTGTCAAGGTATGTGCTTTGTGAAAGTCCAATTAAGCGTCTTGATCTATCTCGATAGATCTTAATGCCCAATATGTAAGCAGCTTCACCGAGGTCTTTCATTGAAAAACTCTTATTCAAGTATCCCTTTATGCTATCCGGAAATTCTATATCATTTCCGATTAGTAACATGTCATCTACATATAATATCAGAAATGCTACAGAGCTCCCACTCACTTTCTTGTAAATACAGGCTTCTCCAAAAGTCTGTACAAAACCAAATGCTTTGATCACACTATCAAAGCGTTTATTCCAACTCTGAGAGGCTTGCACCAGTCCATAAATGGATCGCTGGAGCTTGCACACTTTGTTAGCTCCCTTTGGATTGACAAAACCTTCCGGCTGCATCATATACAACTCTTCTTCCAGAAATCCATTCAGGAATGCAGTTTTGACATCCATCTGCCAAATTTCATAATCATAAAATGCGGCAATTGCTAACATGATTCGGACAGACTTAAGCATCGCTACGGGTGAGAAGGTCTCATCGTAGCCAATTCCTTGAACTTGTCAAAAACGTTTTGCGACAAGTCGAGCTTTGTAGATAGTAATATTACCATCAGCATCAGTCTTCTTCTTGAAGATCCATTTGTTCTCAATTGCTTGCCGATCATTGGGCAAGTCAACCAAAGTCCATACTTTGTTCTCATACATGGATCCCATCTCAGATTTCATGGCTTCAAGCCATTTTGCGAAATCTGGGCTCACCATCGCTTCTTCATAGTTTGTAGGTTCATCATGATCTAGTAGCATGACTTCCAGAATAGGATTACCGTAGCACTCTGGTACGGATCTTACTCTGGTTGATCTACGAGGTTCGGTAGTAACTTCTTCTGAAGTTTCATGATCATTATCATTAGCTTCCTCACTAATTGGTGTAGGTGTTACAGAAACCGGTTTCTGCGATGTACTTCTTTCCAATAAGGGAGCAGGTACAGTTACCTCATCAAGTTCTACTTTCCTCCCACTCACTTCTTTCGAGAGAAACTCATTCTCTAGAAAGGATCCATTCTTAGCGACAAATGTCTTGCCTTCGGATTTGTGATAGAAGGTGTACCCAACAGTCTCCTTTGGGTATCCTATGAAGACACATTTCTCCGATTTGGGTTCGAGCTTATCAGGTTGAAGTTTTTTCACATAAGCATCGCATCCCCAAACTTTCAGAAACGACAACTTTGGTTTCTTGCCAAACCACAGTTCATAAGGTGTCGTCTCAACGGATTTTGTTGGTGCCCTATTTAACGTGAATGCGGCCGTCTCTAAAGCATAACCCCAAAACAATAGCGGTAAATCTGTAAGAGACATCATAGATCGCACCATATCAAGTAAAATACGATTACGACGTTCGGACACACCATTACGCTATGGTGTTCCGGGTGGCGTGAGTTGCGAAACTATTCCACATTGTTTCAAATGTAGACCAAACTCGTAACTCAAATATTTTCCTCCATGATCAGATCGTAGAAACTTTATTTTCTTGTTACGATGATTTTCAACTTCACTCTGAAATTCTTTGAACTTTTCAAATGTTTCAGACTTATGTTTCATTAAGTAGATATACCCATATCTGCTTAAATCATCTGTGAAGGTGAGAAAATAACGATATCCGCCACGAGCTTCAACATTCATTGGACCACACACATTTGTATGTATGATTTCCAACAAATCTGTTGCTCTCTCCATAGTACCGGAGAACGGTGTTTTAGTCATCTTGCCCATGAGGCACGGTTCGCAAGTACCAAGTGATTCATAATCAAGTGATTCCAAAAGTCCATCAGTATGGAGTTTCTTCATGCGTTTTATACCGATATGACCTAAACGGCAGTGCCACAAATAAGTTGCACTATCATTATCAACTCTACATCTTTTGGTTTCAACATTATGAATATGTGTATCACTACTATCGAGATTCATCAAAAATAGACCATTATTCAAGGGTGCATGACCATAAAAGATATTACTCATATAAATAGAACAACCATTAGTCTCTGATTTAAATGAATAACCGTCTCGCATTAAACAAGATCCAGATATAATGTTCATGCTCAACGCTGGCACCAAATAACAATTATTTAGGTCTAATACTAATCCCGATGGTAGATGTAGAGGTAGCGTGCCGACCGTGATCACATCGACTTTGGAACCATTTCCCACGCGCACCGTCACCTCGTCCTTCGCCAGTGTTCACTTAATCTGTAGTCCCTGTTTCGAGTTGCAAATATTAGCAACAGAACCAGTATCAAATACCCAGGTGCTATTGCGAGCTCTAGTAAGGTACACATCAATAACATGTATATCACATATACCTTTGTTTATCTTGCCATCCTTGTTATCCGCCAAATACTTCGGGCAGTTCCGCTTCCAGTGACCAGTCTGCTTGCAGTAGAAGCACTCAGTTTCAGGCTTAGGTCCAGATTTGGGTTTCTTCTCTTGAGCAGTAACTTGCTTGCTGTTCTTCTTGAAGTTCCCCTTCTTCCCTTTGCCCTTTTTCTTGAAACTAGTGGTCTTGTTAACCATCAACACTTGATGCTCCTTCTTGATTTCTACCTTTGCAGCTTTCAGCATTGCGAAGAGCTCGGGAATAGTTTTATTCATCCCTTGCATATTATAGTTCATCACGAAGCTCTTATAGCTAGGTGGCAGTGATTGGAGAATTCTGTCAATGACGCAATCATCTGGAAGATTAACTCCCAATTGAATCAAGTGATTATTATACCGAGACATTTTGAGTATATGCTCACTGACAGAACTATTCTCCTCCATCTTGCAGCTATAGAACTTATTGGAGACTTCATATCTCTCAATCCGGGCATTTGCTTGAAATATTAACTTCAACTCCTGGAACATCTCATATGCTCCATGACGTTCAAAACTTCGTTGAAGTCCCGATTCTAAGCCGTAAAGCATGGCACACTGAACTATCGAGTAGTCATCAGCTTTGCTCTGCCAGACATTCATAACATCTGGTGTTGCTCCAGCAGCAGGCCTGGCACCCAGCGGTGCTTCCAGGATGTAATTCTTCTGTGCAGCAATGAGGATAATCCTCAAGTTACGGACCCAGTCCGTGTAATTGCTACCATCATCTTTCAATTTTGCTTTCTCAAGGAACGCATTAAAATTCAACGGAACAACAACACGGGCCATCTATCCACAATCAAACATAAACAAGCAAGATACTGTCAGGTACTAAGTTCATGATAAATTTAAGTTCAATTAATCATATTACTTAAGAACTCCCACTTAGAAAGACATCCCTCTAAACTTCTAAGTGATTACGTGATCCAAATCAACTAAACCATAACCGATCATCACATGAAATGGAGTAGTTTTCAATGGTGAACATTGCTATGTTGATCATATCTACTATATGATTTACGCTCGACCTTTTGGTCTCAGTGTTCCGAGGCCATATCTACATATGCTAGGCTCGTCAAGTTTAACCTAAGTATTCTGCGTGTGCAAAAACTGGCTTGCACCCGTTGTAGATGGACGTAGAGCTTATCACACCCGATCATCACGTGGTGTCTGGGCACGACGAACTTTGGCAACGGTGCATACTCAGGGAGAACACTTTTATCTTGAAATTTAGTGAGAGATCATCTTATAATGCTACCATCAATCAAAGCAAGATAAGATGCATAAAAGATAAACATCACATGCAATCAATATAAGTGATATGATATGGCCATCATCATCTTGTACTTGTGATCTCCATCTCCGAAGTACCGTCATGATCACCATCGTCACCAGCGCGACACCTTGATATCCATCGTAGCATCGTTGTCGTCTCGCCAATCTTATGCTTCCACGACTATCGCTACCGCTTAGTGATAAAGTAAAGCATTACAGCGCAGTTGCATTGCATACAATAAAGCGACAACCATATGGCTCCTGCCAGTTGTCGATAACTCGGTTACAAAACATGATTATCTCATACAATAAAATTTAGCATCATGTCTTGACCATATCAGATCACAACATGCCCTGCAAAAACAAGTTAGACGTCCTCTACTTTGTTTGTTCCAAGTTTTACGTGGCTGCTACGGGCTTAAGCAAGAACCAATCTTACCTACGCATCAAAACCACAACGATAGTTTGTCAAGTTGGTGCTGTTTAACCTTCGCAAGGACCGGGCGAAGCCATACTCGGTTCAACTAAAGTTGGAGAAACTGACACCCGCCAGCCACCTGTGTGCAAAGCACGTTGGTAGAACCAGTCTCGCGTAAGCGTACGCGTAATGTCGGTCCGCGCCGCTTCATCCAACAATACCGCCGAACCAAAGTATGACATGCTGGTAAGCAGTATGACTTATATCGCCCATAACTCACTTGTGTTCTACTCGTGCATATAACATCAACACATAAAACCTAGGCTCTGATACCACTGTTGGGGAACGTAGTAATTTCAAAATTTTCCTACGCACACGCAAGATCATGGTGATGCATAGCAACGAGAGGGGAGAGTGTTGTCCACGCACCCTCGTAGACCGAAAGCGGAAGCGTTATAACAACGCGGTTGATGTAGTCGTACGTCTTCACGGCCCGACCGATCAAGCACCGAAACTACGACACCTCCGAGTTTTAGCACACGTTCAGCTCGATGACGATCCCCGGACTCCGATCCAGCAAAGTGTCGGGGAAGAGTTCCGTCAGCACGACAGCGTGGTGACGATCTTGATGTTCTACCGTCGCAGGGCTTCGCCTAAGCACCGCTACAATAATATCGAGGATTATGGTGGAGGGGGGCACCGCACACGGCTAAGAGATCTCATGGATCAATTATTGTGTATAGAGGTGCCCCCTGCCCCCGTATATAAAGGAGCAAGGGGGAGGGGCGGCCGGCCATGAAGAGGCACGCCAGGGAGGAGTCCTACTCCTACCGGGAGTAGGACTCCCTCCTTTTCCTTGTCCAAGTAGGAGAGGGGGAAGGAAGGGAGAGAGGAGAGGAAGGAAAGGGGGGGGGGCGCCTCCCCTCCCTCCTTGTCCAATTCGGACTAGGGAGAGAGGGGGCGCGCGGCCTGCCCTGGCTTCCCCTCCTCTTCTCCACTTTAGGCCCATGAGGCCCATTAACCCCCCGGGGGGTTTCGGTAACCCCCCGTTACTCCGGTTTTATCCGAAACTTCCCCGGAACACTTTCGGTGTCCGAATATAGTCATCCAATATATCAATCTTTATGTCTCGACCATTTCGAGACTCCTCGTTATGTCCCCGATATCATCCGGGACTCCGAACTCCTTCGGTACATCAAAACATATAAACTCATAATGAAACTGTCATCGAAACCTTAAGCATGCGGACCCTACGGGTTCAAGAATAATATAGACATGACCGAGACACGTGTCCGGTCAATCACCAATAGCGGAACCTGGATGCTCATATTGGCTCCCACATATTCTACGAAGATCTTTATCGGTCAGACCGCATAACAACATACGTTGTTCCCTTTGTCATCGGTATGTTACTTGTCCGAGATTCGATCGTCGGTATCTCAATACCTAGTTCAATCTCGTTACTGGCAAGTCTCTTTACTCGTTCCGTAATACATCATCTCGCAACTAACTCATTAGTTGCAATGCTTGCAAGGCTTATGTGATGTGCATTATCGAGAGGGCCCAGAGATACCTCTCCGACAATCGGAGTGACAAATCCTAATCTCGAAATACGCCAACCCAACATGTACCTTTGGAGACACTTGTAGAGCTCCTTTATAATCAGCCAGTTACGTTGTGACATTTGGTAGCACACAAAGTGTTCCTCTGGCAAACGGGAGTTGCATAATCTCATAGTCATAGGAACATGTATAAGTCATGAAGAAAGCAATAGCAACATATTAAACAATCGGGCGCTAAGCTAATGGAATGGGTCATGTCAATCACATCATTCTCCTAATAATGTGATCCCGTTAATCAAATGACAACACATGTCTATGGTTAGGAAACATAACCATCTTTGATTAATGAGCTAGTCAAGTAGAGTCATACTAGTGATGTTTAGTTTGTCTATGTATTCACACAAGTATTATGTTTCCGGATAATACAATTCTAGCATGAATAATAAACATTTATCATGATATAAGGAAATAAAATAATAACATTATTATTGTCTCTAGGGCATATTTCCTTCACTTTGTTCTCATATATGGATCCCATCTCAGATTCATGGCCTCAAGCCATATTGCGGAATCTAGGCTCATCATCGCTCCTCATAGTTCGTAGGTTCGTCATGGTCAAGTAACATGACCTCCAGAACAGGATTACCGTACTACTCTGGTGCGGATCTTACTCTGGTTGACCTACGATGTTCGGAAGTAACTTGATCTGAAGTTTCATGATCATCATCATTGGCTTCCTCACTAATTGGTGTAGGTGTCACAGGAACCGGTTTCTGTGATGGACTACTTTCTAATAAAGGAGCAGGTACAGTTACCTCATCAAGTTCTACTTTCCTCCCACTCACTTCTTTTGAGAGAAACTCCCTTTCTAGAAAGGATCCATTCCTAGCAACAAATGTCTTGCCTTTGGATCTATGATAGAAGGTGTGCCCAACAGTCTCCTTTGGGTATCCTATGAAGACACATTTCCCCGATTTGGGTTCGAGCTTATCAGGTTGAAGTTTTTCCACATAAGCATCACAGCCCCAAACTTTAAGAAACGACAACTTCGGTTTTCTTGCCAAACCATAGTTCATAAGGCGTCGTCTCAACGGATTTAGATGGTGCCCTATTTAACGTGAATGCAGCTGTCTCTAAAGCATAACCCTAAAACGATAGCGGTAAATCAGTAAGAGACATCATAGATCGCACCATATCTAGTAAAGTACGATTATGGCGTTTGGAGACACCATTATGCTATGGTGTTCCGGGTGGCGTGAGTTGCGAAACTATTCCGCATTGTTTCAAATAAAGACCAAACTTGTAACTCAAATATTCTCCTTCATGATTAGATCGTAGAAACTTTATTTTCTTGTTACGATGATTTTCCACTTCACTCTGAAATTATTTAAACTTTTCAAATGTTTCAGACTTATGTTTCATCAAGTAGATATACCCATATCTGCTTAAATCATCTGTGAAGGTGAGAAAATAACGATACCCGCTGCGAGCCTCAACATTCATCGGACCACATACATCAATATGTATGATTTCCAACAAATCTGTTGCTCGCTCCATAGTTCCGGAGAACAGTGTTTTAGTCAACTTTCCCATGAGGCATGGTTCGCAAGTACCAAGTGATTCCAAAAGTCCATCAGAATGGAGTTTCTTCATGCGCTTTACACCAATATGACCTAAACGGCAGTGCCACAAATAAGTTACACTATCATTATCAACTCTGCATCTTTTGGCTTGAACATTATGAATATGTGTATCACTACTATCGAGATTCATTAAAAATAGACCACTCTTCAAGGGTGCATGACCATAAAAGATATACTCATATAAATAGAACATCCATTATTCTCTGATTTAAATGAATAACCATCTCGTATCAAACAAGATCCAGACATAATGTTCATGCTCAATGCTGGCACCAAATAACCATTATTCATGTCTAAAACTAATCCCAAAGGTAAATGTAGAGGCAGCGTGCCGACGCCGATCACATCGACTTTGGAACCATTTCCCACGCGCATCGTCACCTCGTCCTTGCCAATCTTCGCTTAATCCGTAGTCACTGTTTCGAGTTGCAAATGTTAGCAACAGAGCTAGTATCAAATACCCAGGTGCTACTGCGAGATTTAGTAAGGTACACATCAATAACATGTATATCACATATACCTTTGTTCACCTTGCCATCCTTCTTATCCGCCAAATACTTGGGGCAGTTCCGTTTCCAGTGACCAGTCCCTTTGTAGTAGAAGCACTCAGTCTCAGGCTTAGGTACAGACTTGGGTTTCTTCTCTTGAGCAGCAACTTGTTTTCCGTTCTTCTTAAACTTTCCTTTCTGTTGGGGAATGCAGTAATTTAAAAAAATTTCCTACACACACGCAAGATCATGGTGATGCATAACAACAAGAGGGGAGAGTGTTGTCCACGTACCCTCGTAGACCGAAAGCGGAAGCGTTAGCACAACTCGGTTGATGTAGTCGTACGTCTTCACGATCCGACCGATCAAGTACCGAACGCACGACACCTCCGAGTTCAGCACACGTTCAGCCCGATGACGTCCCTCGAACTCCGATACAGCCGAGTGTTGAGGGAGAGTTTCGTCAGCATGACGGCGTGATGATGATGTTGATGTTCTACCGATGCAGGGCTTCGCCTAAGCACCACTACAGTATTATCGAGGTGGACTATGGTGGAGGGGGGCACCGCACACGGCTAAGAGATCAAGAGATCAATTGTTGTGTCTTTGGGGTGCCCCCTGCCCCCGTATATAAAGGAGTGGAGGAGGGGGAGGGCCAGCCCTCTCTATGGCGCGCCCTAGGGGAGTCCTACTCCCCTTTCCTAGTAGAACTAGGAGCCCTTCCAAGTAGTAGGAGTAGGAGGGAAGGAAAGGGAAGGGAAAAGGAGAAGGAAGGAAGGGGGCGCCCCCCCCCCTAGTCCAATTCGGACCAGCCCATGGGAGGGGTGCGGCCATCCTTTGAGGCCTTTCTCTCCTTTCCCTATGGTCCCTTAAGTCCCAATACGAATTCCCGTAACTCCCCGGTACTCCCGAAAATACCCGAATCACTCAGAACCTTTCCGATGTCCGAATATAGTCGTCCAATATATCGATCTTTACGTCTCAACCATTTCGAGACTCCTCCTCATGTCCCCGATCTCATCCGGGACTCCGAACTCCTTCGGTACATCAAAACAAATAAACTCATAATATAACTGTCATCGAACTTTAAGCGTGCGGACACTACGGGTTCGAGAACTATGTAGACATGACCGAGACACGTCTCTGGTCAATAACCAATAGCGGAACCTGGATGCTCATATTGGCTCCTACATATTCTACGAAGATCTTTATCGGTCAAACCGCATAACAACATACGTTGTTTCCTTTGTCATCGGTATGTTACTTGCCCGAGATTCGATCATCGGTATCTCAATACCTAGTTCAATCTCGTTACCGGAAAGTCTCTTTACTCGTTCCGTAATACATCATCCCGCAACTAACTCATTAGTTGCAATGCTTGCAAGGCTTAAGTGATGTGCATTACCGAGAGGGCCCAGAGATACCTCTCCGACAATCGGAGTGACAAATCCTAATCTCGAAATACGCCAACCCAACAAGTACCTTCAGAGACACCTGTAGAGCACCTTTATAATCACCCAGTTACGTTGTGACGTTTGGTAGTACACAAAGTGTTCCTCTGGTAAACAGGAGTTGCATAATCTCATAGTCATAGGAACATGTATAAGTCATGAAGAAAGCAATAGCAACATACTAAACGATCGAGTGCTAAGCTAACGGGATGGGTCAAGTCAATCACATCATTCTCCTAATGATGTGATCCCGTTAATCAAATGACAACTCATGTCTATGGTTAGGAAACATAACCATCTTTAATTAACGAGCTAGTCAAGTAGAGGCATACCAGTGACACTCTATTTGTCTATGTATTCACAAATGTATTATGTTTCCGGTTAATACAATTCTAGCATGAATAATAAAAATTTATCATGATATAAGGAAATAAATAATAACTTTATTATTGCCTCTAGGGCATATTTCCTTCAGTCTCCCACTTGCACTCGAGTTAATAATCTAGTTCACATCACCATGTGATTTAATACCAATAGTTCACATCACCATGTGATTAACACCCATAGTTCACATCGTCATGTGACCAACACCCAAAGGGTTTACTAGAGTCAATAATCTAGTTCACATTGCTATGTGATTAACACCCAAAGAGTACTAAGGTGTGATCATGTTTTGCTTGTGAGAGAAGTTTAGCCAAAGGGTCTGCCATATTCAGATCCGTATGTATTTTGTAAATTTCTATGTCAACAATGCTCTGCACGGAGCTACTCTAGCTAATTGCTCCCACTTTGAATATATATCCAGATTGAGACTTAGAGTCATCTGGATCAGTGTCAAAATTTGCATCAACGTAACCCTTTACGACGAACCTTTTTGTCACCTCCATAATCGAGAAACATATCCTTATTACACTAAGGATAATTTTGACCGCTGTCCAGTGATCTACTCCTAGATCACTATTGTACTCCCTTGCAAAACTCAGTGTAGGGTATACAATAGATCTGGTACACAACATGGCATACTTTATAGAACCTATGGCTGAGGCATAGGGAATGACTTTCATTCTCTTTCTATCTTCTGCCGTGGTCGGGCTTTGAGTCTTACTCAATTTCACACCTGGTAACACAGGCAAGAACTCTTTCTTTGATTGTTTCATTTTGAACTACTTCAAAATCTTGTCAAGGTATGTACTCATTGAAAAACTTATCAAGCGTCTTGATCTATCTCTATAGATATTGATGCTCAATATGTAAGCAGCTTCCCCGAGGTCTTTCTTTGAAAAAACTCCTTTCAAACACTCCTTTATGCTTTGCAGAATAATTCTACATTATTTCCGATCAACAATATGTCATTCACATATACTTATCAAAAATGTTGTAGTGCTTCCACTCACTTTCTTGTAAATACAGGCTTCACCGCAAGTCTGTATAAAACTATATGCTTTGATCAACTCATCAAAGCATATATTCCAACTCCGAGATGCTTGCACCAGTCCATAGATGGATTGCTGGAGCTTGCACATTTTGTTAGCACCTTTAGGATCGACAAAACCTTCTGGTTGCATCATATACAACTCTTCTTTAAGATCCATTAAGGAATGTAATTTTGACATCCATTTGCCAGATTTCATAAAATGTGGCAATTTGCTAACATCATATACAGACTTAAGCATAGATACGAGTGAGAAAATCTCATCGTAGTAAACACCTTCAACTTGTCGAAAACCTTTTGCGACAATTCTAGCTCTGTAGATAGTAACACTACTATCAGCGTCCGTCTTCCTCTTGAAGATCCATTTAATCTAAGTGGCTCGCCGATCATTGGGCAAGTCAATCAAAGTCCATACTTTGTTCTCATACATGGATCTCATCTCAGATTTCATGGCCTCAAGCCATTTCGTGGAATCTGGGCTCATCATCGCTTCCTCATAGTTCGTAGGTTCGTCATGGTCAAGTAACATGACCTCCAGAACAGGATTACCGTAACACTCTGGTGCGGATCTCACTCTGGTTGACCTACGAGGTTCGGTAGTAACTTGATCTGAAGTTACATGATCATCATCATTAGCTTCCTCACTAATTGGTGTAGTAGTCATAGGAACAGATTTCTGTGATGAACTACTTCCGATAAGGGAGCAGGTACAGTTACCTCATCAAGTTCTACTTTCCTCCCACTCACTTCTTTCGAGAGAAACTCCTTCTTTAGAAAGGATCCATTCTCAGCAACAAATATCTTGCCTTCAGATCTGTGATAGAAGGTGTACCCAACTATCTCCTTTGGGTATCCTATGAAGACACATTTCTCCGATTTGGGTTTGAGCTTATCGGGATGAAACTTTTTCTTATAATTAAGCATCGCAACCCCAAACTTTAAGAAATGACAACTTTGGTTTCTTGCCAAACCACAGTTCATACGGTGTCGTCTCAAACGAATTTAGATGGTGCCCTTTTTAACGTGAATGCAACTGTCTCTAATGCATAACCCCAAAACTATAGTGGTAGATCGGTAAGAGACATCATAGATCGCACCATATCTAATAAAGTACGGTTATGACGTTCGGACACACCATTACAGTGTGGTGTTCCAGGTGGCGTGAGTAGTGAAACTATTTCACATTGTTTTAACTGAAGGCCAAACTCGTAACTCAAATATTTTACTTCTGCGATCATATCGTAGAAACTTTTATTTTCTTGTTACGATGATTCTCCACTTTACTCTAAAATTCTTTGGACTTTTCAAATGTTTCAGACTTGTGTTTCATCAAGTAGATATACCATATCTGCTCAAATCATCTGCGAAGGCCAGAAAATAGTGATACCTGCCGCGAGCCTCAACACTCATTGGACCGCATACATCGGTATGTATTATTTCCAACAAGTCTGTTGCTCGCTCCATTGTTCCGGAGAACTGAGTCTTAGTCATCTTGCCCATGGGGCATGGTTCGCAAGCATCAACTGATTCATAATCAAGTGATTCCAAAAGCCCATCAGCATTGAGTTTCTTCATGCGCTTTATACCAATATGACTTAAACGGCAGTGCCACAAATAAGTTGCACTATCATTATTAACTTTGCATCTTTTGGCTTCAGTATTATGAATATGTGTATCACTACGATCGAGATCCAACAAACCATTTTCGTTGGGTGTATGACCATAGAAGGTTTTATTCATGTAAACAGAACAACAATTATTTTCTAACTTAAATGAATAACCGTATTGCAATAAACATGATCAAATCATATTCATGCTTAACGCAAACACCAAATAACACTTATTTAGGTTCAACACTAATCCCGAAAGTATAGGGAGTGTGCGATGATAATCATATCAATCTTGGAACTACTTCCAACACACATCGTCACCTCGCCCTTAACTAGTTTGTGTTCATTCTGCAACTCCCGTTTCGAGTTACTACTCTTAGCAACTGAACTAGTATCAAATACCGAGGGGTTGCTATAAACACTAGTAAAGTACACATCAATAACATGTATATCAAATATAGCTTTGTTTACTTTGCCATCCTTCTTATCCACCAAATACTTGGGGCAGTTCCGCTTCCAGTGACCAATCCCTTTGCAGTAGAAGCACTCAGTCTCAGGCTTAGGTCCATACTTGGGCTTCTTCACTTGAGCAGCAACTTGCTTGCCGTTCTTCTTGAAGTTCCCCTTCTTCCCTTTGCCCTTTTCTTCAAACTAGTGGTCTTGTTAACCATCAACACTTGATGTTTTTCTTGATTTCTACCTTCGTCGATTTCAGCATCACGAAGAGCTTGGGAATCGTTTCCGTTATCCCTTGCATATTATAGTTCATCACGAAGTTCTACTAACTTGGTGATGGTGACTAGAGAATTCTGTCAATCACTATTTTATCTCGAAGATTAACTCCCATTTGATTCAAGCGATTGTAGTACCTAGACAATCTGAGCACATGCTCACTGCTTGAGCTATTCTCCTCCATCGTTTAGCTATAGAACTTATTGGAGACTTCATATCTCTCAACTCGGGTATTTACTTGAAATATTAACTTCAACTCCTGGAACATCTCATATGGTCCATGACGTTCAAAATGTCTTTGAAGTCCCGATTCTAAGCCGTTTAAGCATGGTGCACTAAACTATCAAGTAGTCATCATATTGAGCTAGCCAAACGTTCATAACATCTGCATCTGCTCCTGCAATAGGTTTGTCACCTAGCGGTGCATTAAGGACATAATTCTTCTGTGCAGCAATGAGGATAAACCTCAGATCACAGATCCAATTCGCATCATTGCTACTAACATCTTTCAACTTAGTTTTCTCTAGGAACATATCAAAAATAAAACAGAGGAGCTAAACGCGAGCTATTGATCTACAACATAGATATGCTAATACTAACAGGACTAAGTTCATAATAAATTTAAGTTCATTTAATCATATTACTTAAGAACTCCCACTTAGATAGACATCCCTCTAATCCTCTAAGTGATCATGTGATCCATATCAACTAAACCATGTCCGATCATCACGTGAGATGGAGTAGTTTCAATGGTGAACATCAATATGTTGATCATATCTACTATATGATTCACGCTCGACCTTTCGGTCTCAGTGTTCCGAGGCCATATCTGCATATGCTAGGCTCGTCAAGTTTAACCTGAGTATTCTGCGTGTGCAAAACTGGCTTGCACCCATTGTAGATGGACGTAGAGCTTATCACACCCGATCATCACGTGGTGTCTGGGCACGACAAACTTTGGCAAGGGTGCATACTCAGGGAGAACACTTTTTATCTTGAAATTTAGTGAGAGATCATCTAATAATGCTACCGTCAATCAAAGCAAGATAAGATGCATAAAATATGAACATCACATGCAATCAAAATATGTGACATGATATGGCCATCATCATCTTGTGCCTTTGATCTCCATCTCCAAAGCATCGTCATGATTTCCATCGTCACCGGCATGACACCATGATCTCCATCATCTTGATCTATATCAATGTGTCGTCACATGGTCGTCTCACCAACTATTGCTCTTGCAACTATTGCTATCGCATAGCGATAAAGTAAAGCAATTATTTGGTGCTTGCATCTTATGCAATAAAGACACAACCATAAGGCTTCTGCCAGTTGCCGATAACTTCAACAAAAACATGATCATCTTATACAACAACTTATATCTCATCACGTCTTGACCATATCACATCACAACATGCCCTGCAAAAACAAGTTAGACGTCCTCTACTTTCTTGTTGCAAGTTTTACGTGGCTGCTACGGGCTTAGCAAGAACCATTCTTACCTATGCATCAAAACCACAACGATAGTTTGTCAAGTTGGTGTTGTTTTAACCTTCGCAAGGACTGGGCGTAGCCACACTCGGTTCAACTAAAGTTGGAGAAACTGACACCCGCTAGCCACCTGTGTGCAAAGCACGTCGGTAGAACCAGTCTCGCGTAAGCGTACGCGTAATGTCGGTCCGGGCCGCTTCATCCAACAATACCGCCGAACCAAAGTATGACATGCTGGTAAGCAGTATGACTTATATCGCCCATAACTCACTTGTGTTCTACTCGTGCATATGACATCTACGCATAAAACCAGGCTCGGATGCCACTGTTGGGGAACGTAGTAATTTCAAAAAAATTCGTATGCACACGCAAGATCATGGTGATGCATAGCAACGAGAGGGGAGAGTGTTGTCCACGTACCCTCGTAGACCGAAAGAGGAAGCGTTAGCCCAACGCGGTTGATGTAGTCGTACGTCTTCACGATCCGACCGATCAAGTACCGAACGCACGGCACCTCCGAGTTCAGCACACGTTCAGCCCGATGACGTCCCTCGAACTCCGATCCAGCCGAGTGTTGAGGAAGAGTTTCGTCAGCACGACGGCGTGGTGACGATGTTGATGTTCTACAGACGCAGGGCTTCGCCTAAGCACCGCTACAGTATTATCGAGGTGGACTATGGTGGAGGGGGGCACCGCACACGGCTAAGAGATCAAGATAACAATTGTTGTGTCTTTGGGGTGCCCCCTACCCCCGTATATAAAGGAGTGGAGGTGGGGAGGGCCGGCCCTCTCTATGGCGCGCCCTAGGGGAGTACTACTCCTACCGGGAGTAGGATTCCCCCTTTCCTAGTAGAACTAGGAGCCCTTCAAAGTAGTAGGAGTAGGAGGGAAGGAAAGGGAAGGGAAAAGGAGAAGGAAGGAAGGGGGCGCCCCCCTCCCTAGTACAATTCGGTCCAGCCCATGGGAAGGGGTGCGGCCACCCTTTGAGGCCTTTCTCTCCTTTCCCGTATGACCCATTAAGACCCAATACGAATTCCCGTAACTCCCCGGTACTCCCGAAAATACCCGAATCACTCAGAACCTTTCCGATGTCCGAATATAGTCGTCCAATATATCAATCTTTACGTCTCGACAATTTAGAGACTCCTCGTCATGTCTCCGATCTCATCCGGGACTCCGAACTCCTTCGGTACATCAAAACACATAAACTCATAATATAACTGTCATCGAACTTTAAGCGTGCGGACCCTACGGGTTCGAGAACTATGTAGACATGACCGAGACACGTATCTGGTCAATAACCAACAACGGAACCTGGATGCTCATATTGGCTCCTACATATTCTACAAAGATCTTTATCGGTCAAACCGCATAACAACATACGTTGTTCCCTTTATCATCGGTATGTTACTTGCCCGAGATTCGATCGTCGGTATCTCAATACCAAGTTCAATCTCATTACTGGCAAGTCTCTTTACTCGTTTCATAATACATCATCCCGCAACTAACTCATTAGTTGCAATGCTTGCAAGGCTTAAGTGATGTGCATTACCGAGAGGGCCCAGAGATACCTCTCCGACAATCGGAGTGACAAATCCTAATCTCGAAATACGCCAACCCAACAAGTACCTTCGGAGACACCTGTAGAGCACCTTTATAATCACCCAGTTACGTTGTGACGTTTGGTAGCACACAAAGTGTTCCTCCGATAAACGAGAGTTGCATAATCTCATAGTCATAGGAACATGTATAAGTCATGAAGAAAGCAATAGCAACATACTAAATGATCGAGTGCTAAGCTAACGGAATGGGTCAAGTCAATCACATCATTCTCCTAATGATGTGATCCTGTTAATCAAATGACAACTCATGTCTATGGTTAGGAAACATAACCATCTTTAATTAACGAGCTAGTCAAGTAGAGGCATACTAGTGACACCCTGTTTGTCTATGTATTCACACATGTATTATGTTTCCGGTTAATACAATTATAGCATGAATAATAAACATTTATCATGATATAAGGAAATAAATAATAACTTTATTATTGCCTATAGGGCATATTTCCTTCACTTTCTTCTTCCCTTTACCCTTTTTCTTAAAACTGGTGGTCTTGTTGACCATCAACACTTGATGCTCTTTCTTGATTTCTACCTCCACAGCTTTTAGCATTGCGAAGAGCTCGGGAATCGTCTTATCCATCCCTTGCACATTATAGTTCATCACGAAGCTCTTGTAGCTTGGTGGCAGAGATTGAAGAACTCTGTCAATGACACTATCAACAGGAAGATTAACTCCCAATTGAGTCAAGTGGTTATGGTACCCAGACATTCTGAGTATATGTTCACTGACAAAACTATTCTCCTCCATGTTGCAGCTGTAGAACTTATTGGAGACTTCGTATCTCTTAATCCGGGCATTTGCTTGAAATATTAACTTCAACTCATGGAACATCTCATATGCTCCATGACGTTTAAAATGTCGTTGGAGTCCCGGTTCTAAGCCGTAAAGTATGGCACACTGAACTATCGAGTAGTCATCAGCTTTGCTCTGCCAGACGTTCATAACATCTGGCGTTGCTCCTGCAGCGGGTTTGGCACCTAGCAGTGCTTCTAGGACGTAATTCTTCTATGCAAGAATGAGGATAATCCTCAAGTTACGGACCCAGTTTGTGTAATTGCTGCCATCATCTTTTAACTTTGCTTTCTCAAGGAACGCATTAAAATTTAATGGAACAACAGCACGGGCCATCTATCTACAACAACATAGACAAGAAAAATACTATCAGGTACTAAGTTCATCATAAATTAAAGTTTAATTAATCATATTTAAGAACTCCCACTTAGATAGACATCCCTCTAATCATCTAAGTGATCACATGATCCAAATCAACTAAACCATAACCGATCATCACGTGAAATGGAGTAGTTTTCAATGGTGAACATCTCTATGTTGATCATATCTACTATATGATTAACGCTCGACCTTTCGGTCTCAGTGTTCCGAGGCCATATCTGCATATGCTAGGCTCGTCAAGTTTAACCCGAGTATTTCTGCGTGTGCAAAGCTGGCTTGCATCCGTTGTATGTGAACGTAGAGCTTATCACACCCGATCATCACATGGTGTCTCAGCACGACGAACTTTGGCAACGGTGCATACTCAGGGAGAACACTTGTACCCTGAAATTTAGTGAGAGATCATCTTATAATTCTACCGTCAATCAAGCAGAATAAGATGCATAAAGGGTAAACATCACATGCAATCAATATAAGTGATATGATATGGCCATCATCATCTTGTGCCTTTGATCTCCATCTCCAAAGCACCGTCATGATCACCATCATCACCGGTGTGACACCTTGATCTCCATCGTAGCATCGTTGTCGTCTCGCCAAATATTGCTTCTACGACTATCGCTACTGTTTAGTGATAAAGTAAAGCAATTACATGGCGATTGCATTGCATACAATAAAGGGACAACCATATGGCTCCTACCAGTTGCCGATAACTCCGTTACAAAACATGATCATCTCATACAATAAAATATAGCATCATGCCTTGACCATAGCACATCACAACATGCCCTGCAAAAACAAGTTAGACATCCTCTACTTTGTTGTTGCAAGTTCTACGTGGCTGCTACAGGCTGAGCAAGAACCATTCTTACCTACGCATCAAAACCACAACGATATTTCGTCAAGATAGTGTTGTTTTAACCTTCAACAAGGACCGGGCGTAGTCACACTCGGTTCAACTAAAGTTGGAGAAACTGACACCCGCCAGCCACCTGTGTGCAAAGCACGTCGGTAGAACCAGTCTCGTGTAAGCGTACGCGTAATGTCGGTCCGGGCCGCTTCATCCAACAATATCGCCGAACCAAAGTATGACATGCTGGTAAGCAGTATGACTTGTGTCTCCCATAACTCACTTGTGTTCTACTCGTGCATATAACATCTACGCATAAACCTGGCTCGGATGCGACTGTTGGGGAACGTAGTTATTTCAAAATTTTCCTACGCGCACGCAAGATCATTGTGATGCATAGCAACGAGAGGGGAGAGTATCGTCACGTATCCTCGTAGACCGTAAGCGGAAGCGTTATTGTTGGGAAACGTAGTAATTTCAAAAAATTTCCTACGCACACGCAAGATCATGGTGATGCATAGCAACGAGAGGGGAGAGTGTGATCTACGTACCCTTGTAGACCGACAGCGGAAGCGTTATGACAACGCGGTTGATGTAGTCGTACGACTTCACGATCCGACCGATCCAAGCACCGTTACTCCGACACCTCCGAGTTCTTTGGCACACGTTCAGCTCGATGACGATCCCCGGGCTCCGATCCAGCAAAGCGTCGGGGAGGAGTTCCGTCAGCATGATGGCATGGTGACGATTTTGATGTTCTACCGTCGCAGGGCTTCGTCTAAGCACCACTACAATATGACCGAGGTGAAATATGGTGGAGAGGGGCACCGCACACGGCTAAGGAACGATCACGAAGATCAACTTGTGTGTCTAGAGGTGCCCCCCTGCCCCCGTATATAAAGGAGCAAGGGGGAGGGGGCGGCCGGCCTAGAAGGGGGCGCGCCAAGGGGAGTCCTACTCCCACTGGAAGTAGGACTCCTTCCTTCCTTGTTGGAGTAGGAGAAGGGGAAAGAGGGGGAGAGGAAAAAGGAAAAGGGGGCTGCGCCCCTTGTCCAATTCGGACCAGAGGGGGGGGGGGGCGCAGGCCTCCTTCCTTTTGGCCTCTCTCCTCTATTCCCGTATGGCCCAATAAGGCCCATATATTCCCCGGCGAATTCCCGTAACTCTCCGGTACTCCGAAAAATACCCGAATCACTCGGAACCTTTTCGATGTCCGAATATAGTCGTCCAATATATCGATCTTTACGTCTCGACCATTTCGAGACTCCTCGTCATGTCCCCGATCTCATCCAGGACTCTGAACTCCTTCGGTACATCAAAACTCATATACTCATAATATAACTGTCATCGAAACCTTAAGCGTGCGGACCCTACGGTTCGAGAACAATGTAGACATGACCGAGACATGTCTCCGGTCAATAACCAATAGCGGAACCTGGATGCTCATATTGGCTCCTACATATTCTATGAAGATCTTTATCGGTCAGACCGCATAACAACATACGTTATTCCCTTTGTCATCGGTATGTTACTTGCCCGAGATTCGATCGTCGGTATCTCAATACCTAGTTCAATCTCGTTACCGGCAAGTCTCTTTACTCGTTCCGTAATACATCATCTCACAACTAACTCATTAGTTGCAATGCTTGCAAGGCTTTATGTGATGTGCATTACCGAGAGGGCCCAGAGAAACCTCTCCGACAATCGGAGTGACAAATCCTAATCTCGAAATATGCCAACCCAACATGTACCTTTGGAGACACCTGTAGAGCACCTTTATAATCACCCAGTTACGTTGTGACGTTTGGTAGCACACAAAGTGTTCCTCCGGCAAACGGGAGTTGCATAATCTCATAGTCATAGGAACATGTATAAGTCATGAAGAAAGCAATAGCAACATACTAAACGATCGGGTGCTAAGCTAATGGAATGGGTCATGTCAATCAGATAATTCACCTAATGATGTGATCCCGTTAATCAAATAACAACTCTTTGTCCATGGTTAGGAAACATAACCATCTTTGATTAACGAGCTAGTCAAGAAAAGGCATACTAGTGACACTCTGTTTGTCTATGTATTCACACATGTATTATGTTTCCGGTTAATACAATTCTAGAATGAATAATAAACATTTATCATGATATAAGGAAATAAATAATAACTTTATTATTGCCTCTAGGGCATATTTCCTTCAGTCTCCCACTTGCACTAGAGTCAATAATCTAGTTCACATCACCATGTGATTTAACACTAATAGTTCACATCTTTATGTGATTAGTTCACATCTTCATGTGACCAACACCCAAAGGGTTTACTAGATTCAGTAATCTAGTTCACATCGCTATGCGATTAACACCCAAAGAGTACTAAGGTGTGATCATGTTTTGCTTGTGAGAGAAGTTTAGTCAACGGGTCTGCCACATTCAGATCCGTATGTATTTTGCAAATTTCTATGTCAACAATGCTCTGCACAGAGCTACTCTAGCTAATTGCTCCCACTTTCAATATGTATCCAGATTGAGACTTAGAGTCATCTGGATTAGTGTCAAAACTTGCATCGACGTAACCCTTTACAACGAACCTTTTTGTCACCTCCATAATCGAGAAACATATCCTTATTCCACTAAGGATAATTTTGACCGTTGTCCAGTGATCTACTCCTAGATCACTATTGTACTATCTTGCCAAAATCAGTGTAGGGTATACAATAGATCTGGTACATAGCATGGCATACTTTATAGAACCTATGGATGAGGCATATGGAATGACTTTCATTCTCTTTCTATCTTCTGTCGTGGTCGGGTTTTGAGTCTTACTCAATTTCACACCTTGTAACACAGACAAGAACTCTTTCTTTGACTGTTCTATTTTGAACTACTTCAAAATCTTGTCAAGGTATGTACTCATTGAAAAAAACTTATCAAGCGTCTTGATCTATCTCTATAGATCTTGATGTTCAATATGTCAGCAGCTTCACCGAGGTCTTTCTTTGGAAAATTCCTTTCAAACACTCCTTTATGCTTTGCAGAATAATTCTACATTATTTCCGATCAACAATATGTCATTCACATATACTTATCAGAAATGTTGTAGTGCTCCCACTCACTTTCTTGTAAATACATGCTTCATCGCAAGTCTGTATAAAACTATATGCTTTGATCAACTTATCAAAGCGTATATTCCAACTCCGAGATGCTTGCACCAGTCCATAGATGGATCGCTGGAGCTTGCATATTTTGTTAGCACCTTTAGGATTGACAAAACCTTCTGGTTGTATCATATACAACTCTTCTTTAATAAATCTATTAAGGAATGCAGTTTTGTTTATCCATTTGCCAGATTTCATAAAATGCGGCAATTGCTAACATGATTCGGACAGACTTAAGCATAGATACGAGTGAGAAACTCTCATTGTAGTCAACACCTTGAACTTGTCGAAAACCTTTTGCGACAATTCTAGCTTTGTAGATAGTAACACTACTATCAGCGTCCGTCTTCCTCTTGAAGATCCATTTATTCTCAATTGCTTGCCGATCATCGGGCAAGTCAACCAAAGTCCATACTTTGTTCTCATACATGGATCCCATCTCAGATTTCATGGCCTCAAGCCATTTTGCGGAATCTGGGCTCACCATCGCTTCTTCATAGTTCGTAGGTTCGTCATGGTCAAGTAGCATGACCTTTAGAACATGATTACCGTACCACTCTGGTGTGGATCTCACTCTGGTTTACCTATGAGATTCGGTAGTAACTTGATCTGAAGTTACATGATCATCATCATTAGCTTCCTCACTAATTGGTGTAGTAGTCACAGGAACAGATTTCTGTGATGAACTACTTTCCAATAAGGGAGAAGGTACAATTACCTTATCAAGTTCTACTTTCCTCCCACTCACTTCTTTTGAGAGAACCTCCTTCTCTAGAAAGGATCCATTCTTAGCAACGAATGTCTTGCCTTTGGATCTGTGATAGAAGGTGTACCCAACAGTAACTTTTTGGGTATCCTATGAAGACACACTTTTCCGATTTGGGTTTGAGATTATCAGGATGAAACTTTTTCACATAAGCATTGCAACCCCAAACTTTAAGAAACGACAACTTTGGTTTCTTGCCAAACCACAATTCATACGGTGTCGTCTCAACAGATTTAGATGGTGCCCTTTTAACGTGAATGCAGCTGTCTCTAATGCATAACCCCAAAACTATAGTGGTAGATCGGTAAGAGACATCATAGATTGCACTATATCCAATAAAGTACGATTATGACATTCGGACAAACCATTATGCTGTGGTGTTCCATGTGGCATGAGTTTGTGAAACTATTCCACGTTGTTTTAATTGAAGACCAAACTCGTAACTCAAATATTTGTCTTCGCGATCAGATCGTAGAAACTTTATTTTCTTGTCACGATGATTTTACACTTCACTCTGAAATTCTTTGAACTTTTCAAATGTTTCAGACTTATGTTTCATCAAGTAGATATACCCATATCTGCTCAAATCATCTGTGAAGTTCAGAAAATAACGATACTTGCCGTGAGCCTTAACACTCATCGGACCGCATGCATCAGTATGTATTATTTCCAATAAGTCAGTTGCTCGCTCCGGAGAACGGAGTCTTAGTCATCTTGCCCATGAGGCATGGTTCGCAAGCATCAAGTGATTCATAATCAAGTGATTCCAAAATCCCATCAGCATGGAGTTTCTTCATGCGCTTTACACCAATATGACCTAAACGGCAGTGCTACAAATAAGTTGCACTATCATTATTAACTTTGCATCTTTCGGTTTCAATATTATGATTATGTGTATCACTACGATCGAGATCCAACGAACTATTTTCATTGGGTGTGTAACCATATAAGGTTTTATTCATGTAAACAGAACAACAATTTATTCTCTTACTTAAATGAATAACCGTATTACAATAAACATGATCAAATCATATTCATGCTTAACGCAAACACCAAATAACACTTATTCAGGTTCAACACTAATCCCGAAAGTATAGGGAGTGTGCGATGATGATCATATCAATCTTGGAACCACTTCCAACACACATCGTCACTTCACCCTTAACTAGTCTCTATTTATTCTGCAACTCCCGTTTCGAGTTACTAATCTTAGCAACTGAACTAGTATCAAATACTGAGGGGTTGCTATAAACACTAGTAAAGTACACATCAATAACATGTATACCAAATATACTTATGTTCACTTTGCCATCCTTCTTATCTGCCAATCACTTGGGGTAGTTCCGCTTCCAGTGACCAGTCCCTTTGCAGTAGAAACACTTAGTCTCAGGCTTAGGACCAGACTTGGGCTTCTTCACTTGAGCAGGAACTTGCTTGCTGTTCTTCTTGAAGTTCCACTTCTTCCCTCTGCCCTTTTCTTGAAACTAGTGGTCTTGTCTACCATCAACACTTGATGTTTTTCTCGATTTCTACCTTCGTCAATTTCCGCATTACGAAGAGCTTGGGAATCATTTCCGTTATCCCTTGCATATCATAGTTCATAACGAAGTTCTACTAATTGGTGATGGTGACTAAAGAATTCTGTCAATCACTATCTTATCTGGAAGATTAACTCCCACTTGATTCAAGCAATTGTAGTACTCAGACAATCTGGGCACATGCTCACTAGTTGAGCGATTCTCCTCCATCTTTTAGCTATAGAACTTGTTGGAGACTTCATATCTCTCAACTCGGGTATTTGCTTGAAATATTAACTTCAACTCCTGGAACATCTCATATGCTCCATGACGTTCAAAACGTCTTTGAAGTCCCGATTCTAAGCCATTAAGCATGGTGCACTAAACTATCAAGTAGTCATCATATTGAGCTAGCCAAATGTTCATAACGTCTGCATCTGCTCCTACAATAGGTCCGCCACCTAGCGGTGCATCAAGAACATAATTCTTCTATGCAACAATGAGGATAAACCTCAGATCACGGATCCAATCCGCATCATTGCTACTAACATCTTTCAACACAATTTTCTCTAGGAACATATCAAAATAAACACAGGGAAGCAACAACGCGAGCTATTGATCTACAACATAATTTGCAAAATACTACCAGGACTAAGTTCATGATAAATTTAAGTTCAATTAATCATATTACTTAAGAACTCCCACTTAGATAGACATCCCTCTAATCCTCTAAGTGATTACGTGATCCAAATCAACTAAACCATGTCTGATCATCGCGTGAGATGGAGTAGTTTCATTGGTGAACATCACTATGTTGATCATATCTACTATATGATTCACGCTTGACCTTTCGGTCTCCGTGTTCCGAGGCCATATCTGTATATACTTGGCTCGTCAAGTATAACCGGAGTATTCCGCGTGTGCAACTATTTTGCACCCGTTGTATTTGAACGTAGAGCCTATCACACCCGATCATCACGTGGTGTCTCAGCACGAAGAACTTTCGCAACGGTGCATACTCAGGGAGAACACTTCTTGATAATTAGTGAGAGATCATCTTATAATGCTACCGTCAATCTAAGCAAGATAAGATGCATAAAAGATAAACATCACATGCAATCAATATAAGTGATATGATATGGCCATCATCATCTTGTGCTTGTGATCTCCATCTTCGAAGCACTGTCGTGATCACCATCGTCATCGGCGCGACACCTTGATCTCCATCGTAGCATCGTTGTCGTCTCGCCAATCTTATGCTTCCACGACTATCGCTACCGCTTAGTGATAAAGTAAAGCATTACAGCGCGATTGCATTGCATACAATAAAGTGACAACCATATGGCTCCTGCCAGTTGCCGATAACTCGGTTACAAAACATGATCATCTCATACAATAAAATTTAGCATCATGTCTTGACCATATCACATCACAACATGCCTTGCAAAAACAAGTTAGACGTCCTGTACTTTGTTGTTGCAAGTTTTACGTGGCTGCTACGGGCTTAAGCAAATACCAATCTTACCTACGCATCAAAACCACAACGATAGTTTGTCAAGTCGGTGCTGTTTTAACCTTCGCAAGGATCGGGCGTAGCCACACTCGGTTCAACTAAAGTTGGAGAAACTGTCACCCGCTAGCCACCTTTGTGCAAAGCACGTCGAAAGAACCGGTCTCGCGTAAGCGTACGTGTAATGTCGGTCCGGGCCGCTTCGTCCAACAATACCGCCGAACCAAAGTATGACATGCTGGTAAGCAGTATGACCTATATCGCCCACAACTCACTTGTGTTCTACTCGTGCATATAACATCAACACATAAAACCTAGGCTCGGATGCCACTGTTGGGGAACGTAGTAATTTCAAAAAAATTCCTACGCACACGCAAGATCATGGTGATGCATAGCAACGAGAGGGGAGAGTGTGATCTACGTACCCTTGTAGACCGACAACGGAAGCGTTGTGACAACGCGGTTGATGTAGTCGTACGTCTTCACGATCCAACCGATCCAAGCACCGTTACTCCGGCACCTCCGAGTTCTTTGGCACACGTTCAGCTCGATGACGATCCCCGAGCTCCGATCCAGCAAAGCGTAGGGGAGGAGTTCCGTCAGCACGACGGCGTGGTGACGATTTTGATGTTCTACCGTCGCAGGGCTTCGCCTAAGCACCGCTACAATACGACCGAGGTGGAATATGGTGGAGGGGGGGCACCGCACACGGCTAAGAAAACGATCACGTGGATCAACTTGTGTGTCTAGAGGTGCCCCCCTGCCCCCGTATATAAAGGAGCAAGGGGAAGGGGCCGGCCGGCCTAGAAGGGGGCGCACCAAGGGGAGTCCTACTCCCACTGGGAGTAGGACTCCTTCCTTCCTTGTTGGAGTAGGAGAAGGGGAAAGAGGGGGAGAGGAAAAAGGAAAAGGGGGCTGCGCCCCTTGTCCAATTCGGACCAGAGGGGGGGGGGGGCGCAGGCCTCCTTCCTTTTGGCCTCTCTCCTCTATTCCCGTATGGCCCAATAAGGCCCATATACTCCCCGGCGAATTCCCGTAACTCTCCGGTACTCCGAAAAATACCCGAATCACTCGGAAACTTTTCGATGTCCAAATATAGTCGTCCAATATATCGATCTTTACATCTCGACCATTTCGAGACTCCTCATCATGTCCCCGATCTCATCCGGGACTCCGAACTCCTTCGGTACATCAAAACTCATAAACTCATAATATAACTGTCATCGAAACCTTAAGCGTGCGGACCCTACGGTTTGAGAACAATGTAGACATGACCAAGACATGTCTCCGGTCAATAACCAATAGCGGAACCTGGATGCTCATATTGGCTCCTACATATTCTACGAAGATCTTTATCGGTCAGACCGCATAACAACATATGTTGTTCCCTTTGTCATCGGTATGTTACTTGCCCGAGATTCGATCGTCGGTATCTCAATACCTAGTTCAATCTCGTTACCGGCAAGTCTCTTTACTCGTTCCATAATACATCATCTCACAACTAACTCATTAGTTGCAATGCTTGCAAGGCTTTATGTGATGTCCATTACCGAGAGGGCCCAGAGATACCTCTCCGACAATCGGAGTGACAAATCCTAATCTCGAAATACGCCAACCCAACATGTACCTTTGGAGACACCTGTAGAGCATCTTTATAATCACCCAGTTACGTTGTGACGTTTGGTAGCACACAAAGTGTTCCTCCGGCAAACGGGAGTTGCATAATCTCATAGTCATAGGAACATGTATAAGTCATGAAGAAAGCAATAGCAACATACTAAACGATCGGGTGCTAAGCTAATGGAATGGGTCATGTCAATCAGATCATTCACCTAATGATGTGATCCCGTTAATCAAATAACAACTCTTTGTCCATGGTTAGGAAACATAACCATCTTTGATTAACGAGCTAGTCAAGCAAAGGCATACTAGTGACACTCTGTTTGTCTATGTATTCACACATGTATTATGTTTCCGGTTAATACAATTCTAGCATGAATAATAAACATTTATCATGATATAAGGAAATAAATAATAACTTTATTATTGCCTCTAGGGCATATTTCCTTCAGTTATGAGAACGCGGTTGATGTAGTCCAATGTCTTCACGATCCGACCGATCCAAGTACCGAACGCACGACACCTCTGAGTTCAGCATACGTTCAACTCGATGACGTTCCACGAACTCCGATCCAGTAGAGCTTCACGGGAGAGATCCATAAATACGACGGCGTGATGACGGTGATGATGTTGCTACCATAGCAGGGCTTCGCCTAAGCACCACTACGATATGATCGAGGTGGATTATGGTGGAGGGGGCACCGCACACGGCTTGGAATAATCAACTTGTGTGTCTTTGGGTGCCCCCCGCCCCTGTATATAAAGGAGTAAGGGGGGAGGCCGGCCAGCCTTGGTGCGCCCCAAGGAGAGGAGGAATCCTCTTCCTACTAGGAAGAGGATTCATCCTTTCCTAGTCCAACTAGGAAGAGGGAAGGGGGGAGGAAAGAGAGGGAGAGGGAGAGGGAAAGAGGGGTCGTGTCCCCCCTCCCTAGTCCAATTCAGACTCCCCATGGGAGGGGGCGCGCCACCTCCTGGGCTGCAGCCCTCTCTCTCCCCTCAGGCCCGCTAAGGCCCAATACTTTCTGGGGGGGTTCCAATAACCCCTCCGGCACTCCGGTTTTCTCCGAAATCATCCGGAACACTTCCGGTGTCCGAATATAACCATCCAATATATCAATCTTTACGTCTCGACCATTTTGAGACTCCTCGTCATGTCCGTGATCAGATCCGGGACTCTGAACTACCTTCGGTACATCAAAACACATAAACTTGTAATACCGATCGTCACCGAACTTTAAGCATACGGACCCTACAAGTTCGAGAACTATGTAGACATGACTGAGACTCGTCTCCGGTCAATAACCAATAGCGGAACCTGGATGCTCATATTGGTTCCTACATATTCTACGAAGATCTTTATCGGTCAAACCGCGTAACAACATACGTTGTTCCCTTTGTCATCAGTATGTTACTTGCCCGAGATTCGATCGCCCATATCTCAATACCTAGCTTAATCTCGTTACCGGCAAGTCTCTTTACTCATTCCGTAATGCATCATTTCACAACTAACTCATTAGTTGCATTGCTTGCAAGGCTTATAGTGATGTGCATTATCGAGAGAGCCCAGAGATACCTCTTCGACAATCGGAGTGACAAATCCTAATCTCGATCTATGCCAACTCAACAAGTACCATCGGAGACACCTGTAGAGCACCTTTATAATCACCCAGTTACGTTGTGACATTTGGTAACACATAAAGTGTTCCTCCGGTAATCGGGAGTTGTATAATCTCATAGTCATAGGAACATGTATAAGTCATGAAGAAAGCAATAACAGTAAACTAAAACGATCAAGTGCTAAGCTAATGGAATGGGTCAAGTCAATCACATCATTCTCCTAATGATGTGATCCCATTTATCAAATGACAACTCATGTCTATGGTTAGGAAACATAACCATCTTTGGTCAACGAGCTAGTCAAGTAGAGGCATACTAGTGACACTTTGTTTGTCTATGTATTCAGACATGTATTATGTTTCCGGTTAATACAATTCTAGTATGAATAATAAACATTTATCATGAAATAAGGAAATAAATAATAACTTTATTATTGCCTCTAGCGCATATTTCCTTCACCATGTGGGCTAGCTGGCCCACGCCCGTGTCCCGCTAGCCTTATCCTATCACGCGGGTGTCTCTGTTTTCTCCGTCTCTCGATCCCATCTCTTCTTTTTGCTTCATGGAGACGGCGAGCCGCGGCGACCTCGGTGATGTGCGACGGAGGCGAGGCGATGTGCGATGGTGGAGTCACCACGCATCTGGTTGCAGCCGCAGCTCTGGCGAGCTCCGCCATGGCCGTTGACGCCGCGTGCTGGAACAAACGCCCACCCATGCTGGAACCAGCCACCGTGGGGAACCGGCATCAATTTTTGCTACAACCGATGAGTTTTTTTGCTGGAACCGGCATCCCGTATAGACTCTTCTCGTCCACTCATTCATCCCCTACCTTCAGCGAGCGGCCAAAGCAAGCCGCCGAAGAAATCACCTCCGCTTCCTCCCGTAGAACCCTACAACTCCGGCGCCTTACAACTCCGGTGACCCTCGACTGGACGGTGGCGGAGGCATTGCAGAACCTGCTGCACGCGCTTATGCTACAACCGCTAACCAAAAAACTTCAAACAAGATGAAAAAAGTTTCAACCAGATATATGAAAAGCTGCAAGCAGTCATTGCCATGGCGGAATGCTACAACCGTTGACATAAAATGCTATAACCCTTGATGAAAAAAGCTTCAACCGAAACGATAGAGAAAGCATTAACTAAGACTACTACAAAGAATAATAGCTGCAACCGTTGATAGAAATGTTTCGACCATAGATGAAAAAAGCTACAACCATTAAAAGATAAAGCTACAACCATACACTGCATAATCAGGAAAGTTGCATCCATTGTAGAGAAAGCTTCAATCGTATGTGCAAAAAGCTTCAACCGGCGTGCATTGCCACCGGAGCTGCAATCACAGTTGATGGCCTGGTAGACATAGTCTACGCAATTTCGTGCAGCGATGAGCATCAATGGCGAGCCGCGGCGGCAGAGCTACAACCGGGGAGAGCTACAAGTGTCGCCGCTGCAAGCTGCAACCTCAAATGTAGTTGTTTCATGCGTCCCGCCGACAATGAGGACGGGCGGTGAGGGTTGGAAGCGGCGACGGGGACGGGCAACGAGGGTGGGGACCGGCGATGTGGATGGCTGGCGAGGGTGTGGACCGGCGACGAGGACGGCTACCGGAAGGGATAGGAGGCGCGGCGCCGTGCAGCCCGAGCGAGGGGATCGAGCCCGAGGAAGAAGAAGCTGGGGCAAATTTTTTTTACTCCACATCCAACCGCCGCGTGGCTCGCATCGAGCGGCTAGGGTTGGACCGGCCAAAATTTTCGGCCGGTGCGCCGGCGCCTAGCAGTGCCCTTATGGTAAGGCATGGCGCCAAGCATCAATTATGACTATGACTTTCCGCCTCACTATCCTTATCGCCCTCGTTTCACCTCCCAGTTTGTCATTGGGAGCCGCCACCTCAACATAAAATAATTACATTTTTTTAATTTCAAAGAAAAAATAAAGTACTATAATACATTTACAACTTCAGAACACCACAGACATACAAAAATACTGCAGAAAATTTATGACAAAAAATAAAGTAAGCATCATGAACTAAGACATATACTAAAATAAAAGAGAAACTCGACTCTTTTCATCTACGGAACAGAAGCCCACAAGATACTTCGGCTTCGGCCTGAAACATAAATGAAACTGACATGATACTTGGCAAGACACCCGATAAAAATGAAAATAAATGAACAAAAATAAGGAAAAACAGAAAATAAAATTAACTAAAGAAGAATAAATTAGTGGCATTGGTATTATACCACTTCAGAAGAAATAAATAAAATAAATAGAACAAATAATTGACAAAATATCCCATGGTTTACACAGATTTTTTTAATAATATGCAAGAATAAGCAAAACATAGTCGATTTTTTGCAAAGAACAAGAATAAGTTTTATAAGACAAAGTGAATCAGTGGCATTGGTATTACATTTGAAAATAAAATAAAATAAAAACCAAAATCAAAATAATAAAGTTTCCAAGGAAGAATAAATTATTGGCATCGGTATTACCATTTAAGAAAGTAAATGAAAAACAACAAAACTACTAATGACAAAATTTGCACAAAATTTGTATGTAAATTATAGTTTTTATAATATACAGGAATAAGCATACACCAGTGAAATTTGCACAAAAAGAAGTTTTTCAGAAAGGAGTGAATTAGTGCCATCAGTATTACCCTTAAAAAGAAACAAAATGAATTAATTTAAACATAATACATATATGGAAGTTCTGGAAGAAAGAATAATTTAAGGACATTTGTATTACTCTTTAAAAAAGAAGATTTAATAATAATTATAATAATGTGTACATAATTCATACAGAAAAAGAAGTTTTAAAACATGCAAGAATAAGTGTATAATGATTGAATCTTCGCAAAACCAAAGTTACCTAAGAAGGAATGAATTATTGACATTGATATTACCCGTAAAGAAGAAAGGAACTGTAATGAAAACTGAAACAAAATTAAAATAACGAAGATTTAAAGAAAAAAATGAATTGATGACATTCGTATTAGCTTTTAAAAAGAATGAAAAAAAGACGCCAAACTTTGCACTTAATTTAAACCCAACATAAATTATGATTTTTTAATATGCAGTAGTAAGCATATAATAGTGAAATTTTTACACTTTTTTTGCTAAAAAGAAATAAATTAGTGGCATTAGTATACCCATAAAGAAAAATAGAAAGAAATTAAATTAAAAAATCAAAATAAAGGTTTTTTTTGGAAGAATGAATTAGTGCCATTAGTATCTCTACTACATAAAAAAAATACGGAAATGTTAACGCCCACACGTGTGGGCGTTTGCACATTGCCCACACGCCTCCATCACCACTCATTTTGCCACGTATGAATAGATGACATCAACAGAATTTTTTTTGGTTTTCAGCTTAAAAATGTTGTATCTCCTAAATAAAAAAGCAAACTAAAAATCCGTTTTCACCATTGAATCCGTCTCGACGAGATCTTCAAAACTAGACCACATGTTGATATATTTCGACGATTTTTTTTTTGCCAGAAGTTGCCATGATGTTTACACTGCAGTTGCCATAGGGCTTAAACTAAAGTTGCCATGTGGCAATTTTAGTTTGTAGATCATGGCAATTTTAGTATTTTGATGATGGCAACTCCAGTACTTTGACCATGAAAATTATTTTTTGTATTAACCATGGCAATTTTATGTGTATGTATCATGGCAATTTTAGTTGATGGTTCATGGCAAGTCTAGTTTCTTAATTCCCCATTTTATAAATGTTAAAATTTATTTCTAAATGTAGAAGAAAATAGCTGAAATATATCATGGCAACTTCAGTGTAAACATCATGGCAATTCATATGCAATAGACATGGCAACTTTTAATCTATTTTTTTTTCATCAAAACATATCAACATGAGATCTAGTTTCGAAGATCTCATCGCGAGGGATTTAATGGTGAAAACGGATTTTCAATCGGATTTTTCGTTTAAAAGATAAAACATTTTAAAAACTGAAAATCCAAAAAGATTCCTACATGCATGCATGCGATGGTGTGGCGAACTGTTTACATTAGAGACGTGTGGTGCGTCTCCCTTCCTGCCACACGTGTGGCAATTATCGCGACCAAAAAAATAAAGAGTGTTCCTTTTCTACGAGACAAACCTCTTCGTCAACCAGTTCCCCCCTTCAACCACGTCCCTCCATCGGGTTTTTTCTCATCCAACCGTTTATTCTCACCATGCATATTTGACTGCACATTCCCAGTACGCTGCCTAATCACATAAATACTTACCTTTCACGCCAATTTCACCCTAATTTACTTAACTTCTCATCGTAGTACAATGTAAACCATTTGCAAGATTTATTTTGGACAATCACATAAATATGGGCTGGTAAATCACAAGCTAAAGTACTAGAAAGTTTATGTCCCTTTGCAATGCATGTCGCTGTCTTAGTACCCTTTAAAAAGAAAGAAGACAAAAAAAACTTATAAGAACTTATAAGGAAGTTCTCACTGTAATTGCACGTTTTGTATCCCCTTGTTAGAGTCTGAAGTAAAATGAAGCTCTCCCGTTCGTTTGGATTCTGAACCGTTCGATGGTTTTTCTGATGCGCTTCCGGCCGTCGGATCTCGGGCTCGGCTCACGTGAGGCGTCGGATATTTACCAGATCCTTGCGAGCCGTTGGATAAAATTTCAATTGCAACAGAAGGTAAATACCGTGCCCCCACTAGGGCATTTTGATCATTTCGCGTAGGGGGGTATAAAATGCGGCTGCTCCCGTGGCGGAGACCTAGCCGCCGCCTCTCTCCCGCACTCGCGCCCCTTCCCTCGCCCGCCCCGCTGCCTCATCCGCCCCGCCCCGCCGTCCCGCTCGCCGTGGCCGTGGCTGATGACCACGACCCCGCCGTCCCGCCTCGCCCGTCCCGCTCGCAGTGGCCGATGCCCCGCGGCCTCGCCAGCCCCGCCCCGTCCGTCCCGCTCGCCATGGCCGATGCCCCGCGGCCCCACCCCGCCCGTCCCGCTCGCCGTGGCCGATGACCGCGCCACCAGGGACCGCGGCCACTCGATGAGGAGGCCTGGACCCTGGCGCAGACCCAAGCTCCCGAGCGGCGGCAGCGGGCAGATCCCTCCTCATCGCGGAGCCCCT
>NC_041392.1:703335564-703369288 GCF_002162155.2 Triticum dicoccoides | reverse complement strand
GGCTTCCCCTGCCTGCCACTCCTCTCCTCTGATGGAGTTGACCTTTGCTGGAGAGGACAAGTTTGGATGCCCCTGCACCTTTGGTGGTGGGCTAGGTAACTCCCCCCCCCCCCCACACACACACACACTAATGCTCTCTCTTTCTGTAATGTATCCATTTTCATCTGTACGCATTTCAAGCAGGGCAAGCAGCTAGCAAAATACTGAATACAAAGCTCTTTGTTGTGTTTTACCAAAATACCGAATAACAACATTACATAGTGATCTGGATTTTGCTTGTCTTCTATAAAGGTGGAATCTGAGCCTTCCTGTTGAGGAGATGCTGATGTTTAGTTAGATTCCATCGAAAGAAAATTTTGTTGTCTTTCTTGCTTTGTTGGGTACCTAGCCTTTTATTTGTCATGGAGGAGGACAGTTTTGTCTGGGAGCCAGGGCCTTTTGTTCCTTTGCATGGTTAACTTTTCCCCCTGTCCTCAAGTGGTAGGAGTTTAGGTGTGGAATTGTTCTTTTTATCTGTTGTTCTTGCATGTTGGAGTGTAGTGCCAGATTAGCTGCCAACTTTGTTTGGGTCTGGCTAATAACATGGTAAATAGCTTAAAAGGTCTAGACCGGTTCATTTTCTTGCCTAATTAGAAATAACTCCCCATTTTGATTTCTTTGATTTTTTGGACAGCGGCCCCTCCTCTTCTCCACGAGCAAGCATTGTGGGCCGTCGCCCCGTCTCTTCTCCTCTCCGGTCGCCATGGAGGTGGGTGGTTGATGTTTGTTCCTTATATTGGTAATGTGGGTGAGTTGATTTGTGTCTGATTTGTGTGTTTTCATCTTGATCTGTTTAGCGTTGGAGCCCTTGAAGCATTCGAATGGAGCACATATAGGCATTCTCCCTCTCCCTTTTGTGGGTTTACCTATTCATCCGCTCAAGATCTATTCGATTAAATATGTTGATCTGTTCATCCTCTCGGCTCAGGAAGCAACTCATTTTGGATCAGAACAATATATAATTTTGTGACTTGGTCAGGTCTCAGGTTGTCCTTTCTGCTTCTATCTGATTGTGTATAGGTAGTTGGCTGTGTTTTGGGTACTGATATGGTTTAGTTAAGGCCATATTTTTGGTTAATGCCAAATCTAATTGGAGGTTTAGTTCGGTTAAAAAGATGATGCCATGTGACATTCAGTATTTATGTCCATATTTCAGATCATATGCAAATAAACTATTTAAATGGACACTGCAGTTCACACTCTCTCCCTGATGTTAACTCTATTCTGTTGGATAAAAGTAACAGAGGCAGCATGTAAGCTGCATTGAGTTACTTTTTTTATTTATAAAATGAATTATTTATGTTTTCTCCAGTAAGTTTTATGTTGGAAATATTGTGGAAAGAGTACATAAAAATGAGCCATGAATCAATAGGTATGCACACTCTGTGGTACAATAAAAACAATTCTTTTACGTCAATCCTGAGAAATATAGTGCCTTTCCTCCTTAATGCTTAGTAGATCTATGTTATGCTTTAATGTAATCTCAAGCCAGAACGAATTTCCTTGACTCGGCTTTATTTTCCCTCGGTTCGCCTGCAGTTGAGGTACACCTGGCTGTCCAACTAATGGATCAATTTTGACTTTTGACTTGCAGTATGCATATGATTGGATATGCGCTTTCAGCTTTCGTGTCATCGATGGTTTCATATTCCTCCATCCTTACTACACTGCCTATAGTTTCTTAGGTAAATCTGCTCATCCTTTTGTATCTATTGCTTATGTATGTGTACAAATACATTTAGCTCTGACTTTCTGGGTCATGGATCAGGTCGGTAGCCTTGCATGAAAAGGAATACTCTGGACTAGATTTTCTACCTAATCATATGCCTCTGTGTGTTTTGTAGTCATCTTTTTAATATGTTTCCTATTGCTTGCTTGTACCTTAAAAGAACAGAGCCTCTATGTTGTAATGATTCTTTGATTTTCAATTCACAGTAGTACTATAGTTCCTTAATAGTACTAGGTTGGAAGGATATATACATATTAAAGACTAGATGTCGTTGGTGGTACTAATTTGGATTGGTGCACTGCCAACTATTTCGAATTTTGACTAGCTTCAGTACTTGATCCGCGCGTCGATGAGGTCAGCGAGGGCAGTTGGCTTGCCTCTCCGTGCTCCCATCCACCCCCTTCTCTTTGGAACCCCCGCTATTTATTTATATTAGATGCTCTCCTGCTTTGGCTAAATCAGATAGAGGCTTTAAGCATATTCAGTTTAAATAAATGAGTATAACCAGTCTTCTCTACCTATTTTTGTGTGAAAATTGAGAATTGTTTGCTTGTTTGTTCTATTTGGTGCCTGTGTCTTTTAATCTTTGGAGGGAAAAATTTGTCTTTGCTTAATACTCCCTCTGTAAAGTATTTCTAAACGCTCTTATAATACTGTCGGTCCCATTGCTGACCCGTAGAGAGGCGTCCGTGGGGTTTTCCATGGTTGCCGGTGACCGGATGCGACCACTGCTGCCGATCCCCGCTATTTTTTTTATATTAGATGCTCTCCTGCTTTGGCTAAATCAGATAGAGGCTTTAAGCATATTCAGTTTAAATAATGACAGTCCTAATTTGGAAAAATGAAATAACAAGAGCTTCAGACTAATGTGGAACAATTGGTCAAAATACAAGAGTTTAGTTCCTGTCAGTTTAGTTAGTGGCCTATATGAATTTCATTTGGCCCACAATAATTTTGTACAATTATTGATTTGCTAGCATATATTCTAAACTTAATTTTGTTAGCTCATATCTGGTGTTCTTTCTTATAATATCTTTTTATGTGCCGTGCTTCACAAGAGTTTCTCCATGTTTATGAAGAAAAGATTTGGGTTCAGAGCACCTTCGGTTATAAGAATTTGTTTTCTAACTCTTGCTGGTCAGTCGCAAAGCATTAATTTTTGTTTGCTATACAATTTTTCAGGAGTAATGGGAAATGATGAGCTCCTACTTTTTATGCCAGCTCTATGACGTGGGTGAGCTGCGACCTTCTTTACCACGTGTTCGTGATAATCAGTTAACCTCCATAAGGAATTTTGATTGTGATTAGTATCTTTAGACATTGGCCATGCATGTTCATCAGTACTCACCATCTCTTTCATTTCTCCTCATTTCTTAAATGTATTGACCTCTGGTATATACAACTAAAATCGGTGTGCCAAAGAGCAAAAAATAGCTATACATTGGAAGATTTGAATGCCATTTTATTGGAGTAGTTCTGAAATTCTGCCTCATTTTTTCCCATTCGTGTTATTTCTCATAGTTTTAAACTAAAAGGAGTAACTATAAAAAATTTCTTTTATCTTCCATATTTTTTATGTTGAAGCGGCTACGTAATATTTGTATTCCAGCTTAAAGTAGATGATACAAAGGTGTTGTCCCTGTCTCGTTTCATGATAGTTCACATGATTCTCTTAATTAGCATTTTGAGTATGGTCTCTTAGACAATCTGGTTAGAAGAAAACTGGGATGAAAGCATGCGTAGTTAAATCTGAATGCATACATTATTTTGAGGTAAATTTCAATCCATATACCGGCTGTTAAGGAGTATTACATGATTTTTATTTTCTCGATTTTGTGGAAGTGTTAGTTCTTTCCAGGTCTTTGGAATAACAGTTGTACATTTTCTTATTCATGCTATTTGGACCGAATTTGCAGAACCGTTAAAAGTCTCAGCTAGGATTTTGACCTGGTTATCTCGTTTTGGCTTTTTATCTCACATGCAGTGCTCTTAAGGCTCCTTGGTCGCTTCGGTGCCCGTGGCATCCGTGCTCGTCGGTGGGACGGTGCAAGGCGTAACTCCCCCGGCGGCATGGATGTGCGGTGTAGGAAGCGGTTCCTCGCCGGCTGGATGGCGTTCAGGCGCAACCCCGACGCCCACTGAGTACTGCCCCGGCTACAACCTCCCTCGGTGAGCTCCATCTTCCTATGGGATATGGCCATGGCTATATTGATGTGGGGCTCGTCTGGTTGATGCTCTATGCCCTACTCATCCATCGGTTCCTACTTGAGCTATGTAGTTGTGGATCCATGCCATTTTAGAGTTTGCAGGCTGCTGTTCATGTTCTGTTGCTATCATGGGAGCTCATGTGATGCTTTGGTTTACATGTGGATGCCCTGGTCCTATAGCTATGCTCCTGGATTTGCTAGATTGATCAGTGGCGTTCGTGCTAGGGCGATGATGATTAATCGTGGCTGAAATAAGTGTGCTTTTGAGCAATCATGGCACCTGTGCATATCAGGTTGGAACCTCCCTCTTGTCTCTAGAATCCTTTTTGATCCTGTGATACTTGTTGTTGTCCTTGGATGGTCATTCTTGTTGAGTGATAACCAGGGCAGCTGCACTGTATAAACAGATTGATCTGGTGATAAGAGATGACGGGGGTAGGTTATACGATCGAGGAAAGGCGAATATGAGCCCACTATGCAATGAACCCTGAATCCCCTTGTTAGAGTCTGAAGCAAAATGGAGCTCTCCCATTCGTTTGGATTCTGGACCGTTCGATCGTTTTCCTGATGCGATTCCGGCCATCGGATCTCGGGCTCGGCACGTGAGGCGTCGGATATTTACCAGATCGTTGCGAGCCGTTGGATAAAATTCCAATTGCAACAGAAGGTAAATACCGTTCCCCCACCGGGGCATCTGTGTCATTTCGCGTACCGGCTATAAAATGACAGCGGCTTCCTGCGATGAAAACCTAGCGGCCGCCTCCTCTCTCACTCGCTCCTGTAGCCGCCTCCCTCCCTCCCTCCCACACAGGTGGCTCCCACCAACCACGGCGACGGTGGCAGCGGCCATGGAGGAGGGCGCAGACCAGCGGCGCCGGCGATGGCGTCCGTGGCAGCTATGCAATGAACCCTGAACCATTTTTATTTGTATTTAAAGGTGTTGCTTATTTATGCTCAAGTGGTGTTCGTGCTAGGGCGATGATGATTACCTTGGCTGGAATTAGTGTGCCTTTGAGCAATCAAGGCACCTGTGGGTATCAAGTTGGATCCTCCCTCTTGTCTCTAGAATCCTTTTTGATCCTGTGATACTTCTTGTTGTCCTTGGATGGTCATTCTTGTTGAGTGATAACCAGGGCAGCTGTACTGTATAAACAGATTGATCTGGTGATAAGATATGATGGGGGTAGGTTATATGATCGAGGAAAGGCGAATCTGAGCCCACTATGCAATAAAACTGCAGCTACCTCCCCTAATGTGTGTAGTATTGAAGGCATAAAAGAACTTTTCATGTCTTGCTACTTTAAAATTCCAAAGAGGTTCATTCTTCCTTTGCTGGTTACTTAACCATGATTTTTGTTTTGCTTTGGTTCTGGTTGAGATACTAAAGGTTGTTTATATATGAAAAGAACAAACATTTGGTAGTTTTGTATGCCTCAACTGTTGCTTAGGATCCAGTGTTGTAGTGCTTTGCCTAATTACAAATAACTCTAATCAATAATAGTGATTCTTTCCTTCTGATTTGAACTGAGAGAGAACCACGGATTCTTGATCTTAAGGTGACCCCATTTTTCTATGCCTCATGCCCATGCTGCTCTATGTTCCCTTTTAAAAATTCTTGCTTGCATTTTGGGTTGGTTTCTGCTCTATGTTCCCTTTTAGCGTTTCTTGCTGTTGTTGCTGCACTCCCTTTTGGGCGTTCATTTTTTATGCCCAAGATCTTGCAAATTGTGCCTGTGCCGAGCTTGCTTTAGAGTACGGGCTGCAGAGACGTCGAGGACCTCAAGGTGAGACACGTTCGATTAAAGACGCGGGACTCCTCTCCCCGTCAATCTCGCGCTGCTTCTGCTCACCATCCCTCTCTCTGATCGCTGTAGGTCACCGATGTTGCGGAGCTGGACGAGGTTTCTGGGCAGTTCATCGACCGCCTGTTCTTCCTGGAGAAGGTGAGCAATCGTCATCGATCCATCAAGCTAGCTCTTCGTCATGCATGGAGATTGATTGCAGACATTCCTTTTTCTGCTGGTTACAAATTCCTGGTCTAGAGATGATTTACTCTGCCAGGCGGTAGCACTCGAAGCACACATGCTGAACCTCAACAACAACCCCTACTTTTCTGGGCCCTAATGTAAGATCAATCACGCCTGTTACTTGAAGCTAGAGTGTACTCTGAAGTAATCTGAAGTTTGAAGATTTGATAGCTCTGGATCATCATCATGCATGTGGGTGCTGTGTTGATACATGCTCTCTACATGCATATGTTGTTGTTCATTCTGAAACAGACTTGAACTTAACTTCAAGTCAACTTCATCCATGGCAGGTTGCAACGGCTGTGACGGCGTCGAGGCTCGGGCGTGTGGCCGTCGACGTGGAGCAGGCAGAGGAGTGACTACTACCCCAATGGCAGCCTCTTCTCCCTTGTCCATGGTAAGTGCCTCTTCTCCATTGCTGGTTGCTTTGCTCCTTTTATGTTGCTGTACACTGAAATGAAATGTATGCACTGAAATGGAATGAATATACTCCAATTTGAAAAGGAGTATATAGGTGTTGAGCCGTGCCATGAATAATAATGCAATAATCCTCTGTTCTCTTTTTCTCTTTTTCTTTTGCAATCCATCACTGCATTATTATTCATGCCACCGTCCTCTACTCGGGAGACACTCTGTTTCAGATGCTCTGTTTTTATTATTGTTCCTTCTGGTTTCTGCTGCAGTACTCAGCCCAAATATGTTGTGTGTGTGTATATATATATATATTCTTTGTACTTCCCTTGATTATTTTAGTGAGCGGAGTTGTGATCTGTAATGCCAATTTTGCATTTCTTTTGTTAGTGGAATCGTGGTCTGTAATGCCAATAGGCAAGGAATCTTTTTGTTTTATGCATCAATGTGTCGGTACCATGTATTTGATTTTGTCTTGGTACACACATGACTTCATCATGTGAATGATCAATGCTAGTCACATTATGGTAGTTCTTTTACAAGCAACAGAGTTTAGCTAATCCCTCCTACTGTATAGAGGCTGCCTCAACATATTGCCTCTTTAGTTTCCAGTCTCCTACTGTTACGGTTTAATTTCCTTGGAGTTTCTTTGTGATAGTCTAACGGGCAGTCATTATTTCTTTATGCATGAAAGCACAAATTGTGAAGGAAATAAAATGCATGTATGTTCTGTTTACTCTTTCTTTCCCCGCCTCTGATATGTCCACCAAACTGTTGGGTTCACTTGAAGGCAAGGATGTTATTAATTTACTCTTGCAGGAATTTTTATAGAAAATATATAGTTTTACTTAACGACGAGGGCTCACCCTTGGATTTCTGTTATCATAAATCAGTGTCCTATAGGAGATAGAAAGTATATAGCAATTTTTTTAGTTTTCGCGATGTTTGTGTCTTTCATGTTCAGTTGGTCTATTAGTGCAGTGCTTATTGAACTTCTGTTGGAAAGGAGGCCAGTAAGAAGATGTCACCATACATCTCAGTGCCACTGATTTTTTGCTTGGGTACACTATTTTTGCCTGTAACATTCTGAATAATAATTTGAATTTGTCTAATTTAACATTCAGTATACATAGTGTTTTATGTTTTTCACCACCGAAATCCATGGTACTAAGTAATTTAATTAATCTATTAACATCTGACATACTTCATATATTAGGCAAATGCAACCTATGCCTCAGCTATTTGACATATTAAACCTCCCTACCATATTCAGAACTGGCATGATGCAGAACTCGCATGGCGTACCCTGTTTCTGGATGACTATTGATGTTTCTGGATGATTTCAGTTCGGTTGGTGCCGTGGCAGAGGGTTGTCTTGTGGTTTGACCAGAGAGGGAGCACACCAAAGAAGCGATCTCGTCCCCATTGGTCAGGTACCCTTCGTCTTTCTCTCGTTCGACCTCTCCAAGAAAGTTATATAGGCAGAGTAAGCTAATTGTGTTTTCCGGGTGTTGTATAGGATACTACGGTTAAATATTGTTCTCATTTATATTGATGTTGCTGATTATCAAATCAATGGCTGTTATCTAGAGTGCTTCTCCTTCAGATTTGACGTACTATTTCTTCCAGCTTATACTATATATGATTTCTTTCCACGGTTTTAACTAATTATGGATATGTATCAAATTATGTTATTTTGGCATCAACAAAATACTCACCTGGCATTTATTCTGCTATATGGAAACAATCGGTGCCTATTTCTTTTTGATCTGAACTCGGACATAATTCTGCTATATGTAAACAACCATTGGTTCTTTCTTTTCTATCTAAACTGAGAAATAACTCTAATCAGTTGTTTTTTTATTTACTGTCCAAGTATCATTCTTACCTAAAACTTGTGCCAAAAATGGACATTGACCTCTAGGATGGCCTCACTGAAACTGACATACCCTCCCTCCTACTCTTCAGACTTCTACAACTATATGTATTACTCATGTTTGTTGCTCTCCCAATGAAACATACCACATGCCCAGCAAAAAAACAAAGTCCGTCCTACTGCCCGCAGGACTTTAGTCTTTAAAGACTAAATGCATGGGTCGCATGTAAGCTGGTTTTTAAAATCGTTTCCTATAGCATCTACAGAATTTATCAGTGTTTAAGCAGCATACGTGCTCTTCTCTGCAGCTATCGACTGTTGTTGAGAATCTCGAAAGACACGCTTCAGTATTATGCCTCTTATAAGCGAGAAGCCTGAATTTGTGCTCTCTTTTGGTAGATGCAGTATGTAATAACGAATCACGCCGACCTCTGTCTAAATGCATGGAACTTGGTGTTGAGTTATCTGAATTGCTGCCCAGGATTCAGTTTGTACTTTATTTACCTATAATATGGTATGTAATGACAAGGAAGTCGAGGACTAGGTATGGGTGTTGTTTAACTATATATTTGCTGGCGACTGTTTCTTAAATAGTTAGCTGGTCCTTGCAGTGTAATTTGTTGAGCCTTTTGATGCTCTTTTTGATTTTCGATCCATTCTTTGTGTCTGGTTAAACTTAACAATGTTGCTACTAAATACTTATGTACATGGCAACTCTAATAGAGTTTTAACTATCTAATTTTTCATAAGACTGGATCAGGTGCAATGTTAAATGACTGTAAATTTAGTTGGTAAACACAACTACATTATGCTATTTTCTATATTTGCAATGCTTTAATGACTATTAGCAAGTTGGATATTACTATACCCGGCAGCGGTGCTGCTGGGTGCGGCAAGCCGCACTTCCTATCTAGTATGCAAAGAATAAGCATATAATAGTGTAAGCACTCTAGTATAATTTACACACATATTATATTATATAGTACTTGTGTGTATCCATTTACACTCACCCAACATTCCAAAAATACGCACACTGGAGAAAAAAGACGACTAAAAAAGAAAAGGAAAAACAAATGCAAAAAACGCATACAAATGAAAAAAAACTAACAATGGGTGACGGGGTTTCTATCCCAATAGAAAAATAGACTGAACCAAAATATGGTCGAGTAAAAAATGCAACCCAAGAAGCCATGAAACAACACAAGAGAAAAGCATGAACTTTGACAAAAAAAGAATTAACAGTCACAAAATTGACTTATTGAAATTTAAAATCAGGCAAGCTAAAGTGAATTACTATAGTACTCCACTAGTCCATATCGCTTGTTACTAAATGTGAGTCGCATCAGATTATACCAAGAAGTAACATACTATTCTTTAGCACTTTGCAATGACATAATTTATACCAAGAAGTAACATACTATTCTTTAGCACTTTGCAATGACATAATTTATACCAAGAAGTAACATACTAGCTCTAAAAATAGGGTATGCAATTGATAATTATGTATTTTGTGTTCAAGTGTAACAAGGTAAAGAAACCATGCATCGAAGTGCATGTATTACTCATGTTAACCATACTAAGAATACGGTTAGCGATTACTTAGCTAGTTTTGCTAGATTAGAGGGAAGGATGATGACTTCCCCTTGTGATGTGATAGAATTGCTCTAGCAAATTGTAAGGACACTGTGATTGAATAATAGAAGGTTTTTCACCTCCAAAAAGGAGTGTTTTTACTTTGAAGTTTGAAAAATGTGGTGTCTAAATAATTACAACCTTCGTTTCGAAATAATTGAAGTTCTACTTTTGTCCTAAGTTAAACTTGCTTAAATTCATACCTGCGATAAGTAATTCAGAACGGAGGGAGTATTTACGAGGAAGAGGAATATTCTGGGCCATAAATTCGCACACAGCTACCTGCGGTCGCCGTGACGGCAAGGAACGGCCCCTCCGGTCAGCCAGCGACACCAAGAGGCTCGCGGGTAATCGGCATATTCTTCCCACAGCCATCATCCGGTTCCGCATCATTCCCGTCGGCATCGGTATTTGCTTGCTGGCGGCTGCCTCCTCTGGTTTAAAGCTCCGACGACTTTGCTAAACCGAACTGCGCTTGCTTCTGCCGCCGCCAGAGTTAGTTTTGTAAAGCCTGGGCAAGGGCAGGGCCGGGCAGGATGAGCTCCGGCGGCTGTTCGACGTGCCTGGAGACCGTCTTCGCCGCCGTCCTCCCGCCGCTCGGCGTCTTCTTCCGGTACGGCTGGTGCAGCGTAAGCACTGCTACCCCTTTATGATCCACTTAACGCCACACTAGTCTTGCCTGAGTACGTCGCAATGATTGATTTGCTGAACTTTGTGCTGCTGATGCGTGCCTAAACATGTGCAGCCGGAGTTCTTCATCTCGCTGCCGCTAACGTTGCTCGGCTACGTCCCCGGCATCGTCTACTCCCTCTATGTCATCCTGAAGACGCCGCCGGAGCTGCCGAGCATCGACGGCGACCGTCCCTACTACATCCTCGCCTGACAAGCTCCTTCGAGCATGGCGTGCGTACATGCTACTGTAATTTAGCTCGCTGCATACTGTGTCGCCATTGGTTGAATTGGAGATGGTTTGTAATTAAGCGGTGTGTTAATTAGTGTGTAGCTAGTGGTTTGAGGAATTAGCCACTGTTCTTTCTTTCTCGATTGGATTGGTGCTGTGCTGTGTTGGATTATGGATGGGCTTAGGTCCATATAAACAATAACTCCTGATTAATTTCTAAGACCCATTTAGGTGCATGACAAGTAGCGAGAAGTTTAGTACGATACTGCTAGTGGAGCGAGAGCGAGACCTCGTTATAAAGGCCGCTCTGCCATATGTCATTGGGAGTTTGAGAAGAGGAACTATACACACGCGCTCCTTCTCCTCCGCCGTCCGCCACGCCACGCCACGCGCCGCGCCGCGGGTCACTATATGCCATGGAGCTGTTCCATGATTACAGGATGGTTGATAACTGTCTGGAGCTCCTGAAGTGTGAGTTATCGGACAAGAACTTTGCTACTTCTCTCAAGCATTTGAAACATGAATTCTCTACTGAGGATGTCATCGGTCATCTTAGTGTTGAGCAGAACTCAAGAGCAAATGACTTACACATGAAAGGACAGAGGGTTCTTCTAGCGCCAATGTGGTGCAGAAGAATTTTCACAATTTTAAGGGAAAGAACTCTGTCTAGCTGAATAATACCTTCATGAAGAAGGATAAGAAGAAAGAAAAATAAAGATGACTACTTTACTTGTGGTTCAGAGGAACACTGGGCAAACAAGTGCTCAAACAAGTGCAAGAAGTCAGATCAGGACTCCAAGTCCGCCAATGTCACTCTAAGCAACAATAATGGGGCATCTGGGTATGGTAATCTGTTTATCGTACTTTCAGTTTGTCAGTCCGCCGGTTGGTGGGTTGACACTGAGGCCAATATTCATGTGTGTGCTGATGGGACTTTGTTTTCTCCTTACTAGGTCGCACGAGATTGTTCCGTCCTGATGGGGAATGACTCGCATGTTTCTGTTCATGGTGTTGGGACAATAGATCTGAAGTTTACTTCAAAAAAAATCATGCAACTGAAGAACATGCAACATGTCCCCGCCATTAAGAAGAATCTCGTTAGTGGCTCACTTGTATGTAAAGAAGGGTTTAAGTTAGTATTTGAGTCCAACAAAGTAGTCGTATCTCGGTACGGACTATTTGTTGAAAAATGATATGATTGTTGTGGTTTGTTCCGCCTTTCCCTGAAGGATTTCTGTAATAAAATTGTGACCTAAATTCATTCTAATATGAACGAATCTAAGGTTTGGCATTCATGTCTTTGTCGCATAAATTTCAGTTGTATGATGCTGCTAGCTAAGATGGATTTAATCCTGAGTTTCACTTTAGCCAAAGGCTCTAAGTGTCATGCATGTGTGCAAGCTAAGCAACCTCGTAAGCCTCACAAGTCTACAAAGGAGAGACACCATTAGAGCTCATACATTCAGATCTTTGCAAGATGAATGGTATGTTGACTAAAGGTGGAAATAAATACTTCATGACTTTGATTGATGATTCCACTAGATTCCGTTATGTGTATTTGTTAAATACAAAGGATGCGGCTCTACACTACTTTAAAATCTATAAGGCAGAAGTTGAGAACCAACTTGAGAAGATCGTGATGGAGAGTACTTTTCTAATGAGTTCGATTTATTCTATGCAGAATATGGTATTATTCATGAGAGGACGCCTCCATATTCACCGTAGTCAAACGGGGTTGCCTAATGAAAAAACCATACTCTAACAAATTTGGTTAACGCCATGTTAGATACATCGGGTTTATCCAAGACATGATGGGAGGAGGCTGCATTGACATCATGTCAAGTCCTGAATAAAGTTCCCTCGAAGAATAATGAGACTACTCCCTATAGGCAATGGCAAAAGAAAAGAACTAAACTCTCTTACTTGCGCACTTGAGGCTGTTTGGCGAAAGTCAATGTGCTGGTCTCCAAAAACGCAAGCTTGGACCAAAGACCGTGGACTGCGTTAATTTGAGTTACGCTATGAATAGCGTTGGCTATAGATTTCTAGTAGTGAAATCCGAGGTACCTAACCAGAAGGTCGGTACAATTATATAGTCTAAGGATGCTACATTCTTTGATTATATTTTTCCCATGAGAGATATGCAAAACACTTCTAGACTGAAATCTGATGAGACTCCTGAACCTGCCATTCCGATGGAATATTAAAAACACAAAAGTGATGAAAATTCCACAGAGAACGATGAGGAAGCTCCTGTTAGGAGCAAGAGACAGTGGACTACAAAGTCTTTTGGTGATGATTTCCTCGTGTACCTCGTGGATCAGTACCGTCGTGGATGATGGCACTTCCAGTTCCATTTCAGAAACGTATGCATCTTCGGATGCTGACTACTAGAAGGATGCGGTCCGTAGTCAAGATGGATTCCATCTTGGCTAACGGGACATGGGAGATCACTAATCGCCCTTACGGTTGCCAACCATTGGGATGTAAGTGGGTGTTCAAGAGGAAGCTTAAGCCCGATGGTATTCTTGAGAAGTACAAGGCTAGGCTTGTGGACAAGGGTTATACCCAGAAAGAAGAAGAAGATTTCTTCGATACTTACTCCCCTGTGGCTAGGCTGACAATCATTCGAGTGTTACTCGCATTGGCTGCCTCGCATGGTCTTCTCGTTCATCAGATGGATGTTAAGATGGATTTCCCTAACGAAGAGTTAGACGAGGAGATTTACATGCAACATCCAGATGGCTTTGTAGTAAATGGTCTGGAAAGAAAGGTGCGCAAGCTAGTGAAATGTCTGTATGGCCTGAAACAAGCACTTAAGCAATGGCATGAGAAATTGAATATAACTTTGACATATGTTGACTTTGTTAACAAAGCTGACAAATGTGTATACTATCGCTATGGTAGGGGCGAAGGAGTTATACTGTGTCTGTATGTCTCTGACATACTAATATTTGGGACCCACCGCGAAGTCATTGAGGAGGTTAAGACTTTTCTAGCTCATAACTTTGAGATGAAAGACCTGGGCGAGGCTAATGTTATCTTGAACATCAAGATTCTAAGAAATACTGAGGGTGAAATTACACTTTTGCAATCCCACTATGTTGAGAAGATTTTGAGCCGTTTTGGATATTCAGACTACAAACCTTCTACAACACCATATGATCCTAGCGTGCGGATTCGGAAGTTTGAAGGTACGACTATAGATCAATTGGGATATTCTCAAGTGGTTGATCCACTAATGTACTTAGCTTGTGCTACTCGTCCTAATATCTCATTTTCTTTGTGCAAACTGAGTCGGTTTTTCCTAATCCGGGAGATGTGCATTGGCATGCTATTGAGCGAGTGATGCGTTATTTGCAAGGTATTGTGAACTACATAATTCACTATTCTGGGTACCTGATGGTACTTGAGGGATATAGTGACTCTAATTGGATATCCGATGCTGATGAGATGAAATCCACAAGTGGATATGTATTCACACTTGGTGGCAGTGTTGTTTCCTAGAAGTCTTGCAAGCAGACGATCTTGACAAGATCAACTATGGAAGCAGAACTCACAACATTAGACACATCATGCGTCGAAACAGAATGGCTTTGAGAGCTTTTGATGGATTTGCCAGCGGTTGATAAACCAGTCCCGGCTGTCCTTATGAACTGTGACAATCTTACTCTGATTGCCAAGGCTAAGAGTTCAAAGGACAATATGAAATCCAAAAAGCAAATAAGAAGAAGATTAAAATCTATCAGAAAATCAACAAACTCCGGACTGGTAGCATTGGATTATATTTAGACTGCTAAAAATCCGGCAGACCCTTTTACGAAAGGGCTATCACGGATTGTGATAGAAAATGCATCGAGGGAGATGGGCATGAGACCCACGTAAGTTGCCATGGGGATAACCCAATATATGTGATTAGAAATAGTGTGAATTAGGACCTAGGAAAACAATCCAGCGGTCAATTGAGGAGAGTATCCTTAATTAACCCACTCAGTTGGAGATGTAATAATACTCTCAAAATCTTTAAGGTAGGCTAACTTTTGTCTTAATATGTTCTAAAGCTTAAGTAAGCAAGATGCCAACCTACAAAGCATTGTTTGGAGGAGCACACCTATGTGAATCCAACTGCTGGTCACAGTCTATGAGATTGGGTAATCTCTAGGAAGCTCATGAGAAGGTAAGGAGTATGACTAATAAGCTTCACCCGTGGGGTTTAGCCTTTGACAACCACATATTAGCTGACAATAGGAAAAACTTATGCACGCCAAACTGACAATTCAAGGAATAGTCCATTGTTCAGTTGTGAAGAAGTCTAATCCTATTGCTCTATATGGAAGTTCAACTTAACAGTCTTCATTGAAAATTCTGGTATATGAAACATTGTTGGGAACAATTCATAGACTTATGTGCCTCGAGATCTAGTGGGGGATTGTTGGATTATGGATGGGCTTTAGGCCCATATAAGACAATACTCCCTGGTTAATCTCTAAGGCCCATTTAGATGCATGTAGTGCAAAGTCTAGTACCACATTGCTAGTGGAGTAAGAGTGAGACCTCTTTATAAGGGCTGCTCTACCACATGCCATTGGGAGCTTGGGAAGATGAGTTGTACACATGCACTCTTCCTCCTTCGCCGCCTGCCTTGCCGCACCGCGGGTTGCGGGATTGACCGAGCCGAAGCTTTTTTTCGGCCAGGAATGGTTATAATTAACGAGTTGCTACGGTAGTGTCACTGTCCAAGACGTTGGACCGTGGGCTGGTCGTGGACTCGGTCATGGTCCTGAGCCTAGACCCATCTACTTGACGGTCTATATAAGAAGTCACTGGCCAGTGGAGTGAATCTTAACTCAGTTCACTCACTCCCTCTCGCACAACCCTAGCCGTCATCTACTGTTCCTCTCTCTGTCCTGCTTCCGGCGTTTCCATCCCAATTACCGCATGCACAACTGGTCGGGAGAGCAGGTGCCTCCGAAACCTTGTCGTTCGAGATCCTGCCCGGGAGAACGACAATAAGGTTTTTGGGTAGCGTCTCGACGCGACTGCTCCCGATCCGTCCCCATCTCCGCCCGCCTCTGCTTCCACTACTTCCTCTACATCGACTCCATGGCTGATGACGAAGTCACCATGAATAAGGCCTCGGCCGATGCCGAGGTTGCCGCCGCCGCCGCCGCGTTGGCCTGGCCAACCGGAGGGTATGACTCATTCCCTATCTGCTCGTTCATGTGCTGGCCATATATATGTTGTTTATAGTGTTGGGGAACGTAGTAATTTTAAAAAATTTCCTACACACACGCAAGATCATGGTGATGCATAGCAACGAGAGGGGAGAGTGTGATCTACGTACCCTTGTAGACCGACAGCGGAAGCGTTATGACAACGCGGTTGATGTAGTCGTACGTCTTCACGGCCCGACCGATCAAGCACCGAAACTACGGCACCTCCGAGTTTTAGCACACGTTCAGCTCGATGACGATCCCCGGACTCCGATCCAGCAAAGTGTCGGGGAAGAGTTCCGTCAGCACGACAGCGTGGTGACGATCTTGATGGTCTACCGTCGCAGGGCTTCGCCTAAGCACCACTACAATATTATCAAGGATTATGGTGGAAGGGGGCACCGCACACGTCTAAGAAAACGATCACGTGGATCAACTTGTGTGTCTAGGGGTGCCCCTTGCCCCCGTATATAAAGGAGCAAGGGGAGGAGGCCGGCCGGCCCTATAGGCGCGCCAAGGAGGAGTCCTCCTCCTAGTAGGAGTAGGACTCCTACTAGGAGGGGGAAGGAAGTGGGGAGGGAGAAGGAAAGGGGGGCGCCGCCCCCCCTCTCCTAGTCCAATTCGGACCAGGGGGAGGAGGCGCGCGGCCCACCCTGGCTGCCCTTCTCTTTCTCCACTAAGGCACATATGGCCCATTACTTCTCCCGGGGGGGGGGGTCCGGTAACCCTCCGGTACTCCGGTTTTCTCCGAAATCACCAGGAACACTTCCGGTGTCCGAATATAGCCGTCCAATATATCAATCTTTATGTCTCGACCATTTCAAGACTCCTAGTTATGTCCGTGATCACATCCGGGACTCCGAACTAACTTCGGTACATCAAAACTCATAAACTCATAATATAACTGTCATCGAAACCTTAAGCGTGCGGACCCTATGTGTTCGAGAACAATGTAGACATGACCGAGACATGTCTCCGGTCAATAACAAACAGCGGAACCTGGATGCTCATATTGGCTCCTACATATTCTACGAAGATCTTTATCGGTCAGACCGTATAACAACATATGTTGTTCCCTTTGTCATCGGTATGTTACTTGCCCGAGATTCGATCGTCGGTATCTCAATACCTAGTTCAATCTCGTTACCGGCAAGTCTCTTTACTCGTTTCGTAATACATCATATCGCAACTAACTCATTAGTTGCAATGCTTGCAAGGCTTATGTGATGTGCATTACCGAGAGGGCCCAAAGATACCTCTCCGACAATCGGAGTGACAAATCCTAATCTCAAAATACGCCAACCCAACATTTACCTTTGGAGACACCTGTAGAGCTCCTTTATAATCACCCAGTTACATTGTGACGTTTGGTAGCACACAAAGTGTTCCTCCGGCAAACGGGAGTTGCATAATCTCATAGTCATAGGAACATGTATAAGTCATGAAGAAAGCAATAGCAACATACTAAACGATCGGGTGCTAAGCTAATGGAATGGGTCATGTCAATCACATCATTCTCCTACGCACACGCAAGATCATGATGATGCATAGCAACGAGAGGGGAGAGTGTGATCTACGTACCCTTGTAGACCGACAGCGGAAGCGTTATGACAACGCGGTTGATGTAGTCGTACGTCTTCACGGCCCGACCGATCAAGCACCGAAACTACGGCACCTCCGAGTTTTAGCACACGTTCAGCTCAATGACGATCCCCGGACTCCGATCCAGCAAAGTGTCGGGGAAGAGTTCTGTCAGCACGACGGCGTGGTGATGATCTTGATGTTCTACCGTCGCAGGGCTTTGCCTAAGCACCGCTACAATATTCTCGAGGATTATGGTGGAAGGGGGCACCGCACACGGCTAAGAAAACGATCACGTGGATCAACTTGTGTGTCTAGGGGTGCCCCCTGCCCCCCGTATATAAAGGAGCAAGGGGAGGAGGCCGGCCGGCCCTATAGGCGCGCCAAGGAGTCCTCCTCCTCCTAGGGGGAAGGAAGTGGGGAGGGAGAAGGAAAGGGGGGCGCCGCCCCCCTTCTCCTAGTCCAATTCGGACCAGGGGGGAGGAGGCGCGCGGCCCACCCTGGCTGCCCTTCTCTTTCTCCACTAAGGCCCGTATGGCCCATTACTTCTCCCGGGGAGGGGGGGGGGTGGGTTCTGGTAACCCTCCGGTACTCCAGTTTTCTCCAAAATCACCCGGAACACTTCCGGTGTCCGAATATAGCCGTCCAATATATCAATCTTTATGTCTCGACCATTTCGAGACTCCTCATTATGTCCGTGATAACATCCAGGACTCTGAACTAACTTTGATACATCAAAACTCATAAACTCGTAATATAACTATCATCGAAACCTTAAGCATGCGGACCCTACGGGTTCGAGAACAATGTAGACATGACCGAGACATGTCTCCGGTCAATAACCAATAGCGGAACCTGGATGCTCATATTGGCTCCTACATATTCTACGAAGATCTTTATCGGTCAGACCGTATAACAACATACGTTGTTCCCTTTGTCATCGGTATGTTACTTGCCCGAGATTCGATCGTCGGTATCTCAATACCTAGTTCAATCTCGTTACCGGTAAGTCTCTTTACTCGTTTCGTAATACATCACCTCACAACTAACTCATTAGTTGCAATGCTTGCAAGGCTTATGTGATGTGCATTACCGAGAGGGCCCAAAGATACCTCTCCGACAATCGGAGTGACAAATCCTAATCTCGAAATACGCCAACCCAACATTTACCTTTGGAGACACCTGTAGAGCTCCTTTATAATCACCCAGTTACGTTGTGACGTTTGGTAGCACACAAAGTGTTCCTCCGGCAAACAGGAGTTGCATAATCTCATAGTCATAGGAACATGTATAAGTCATGAAGAAAGCAATAGCAACATACTAAACGATCGGGTGCTAAGCTAATGGAATGGGTCATGTCAATCACATCATTCTCCTAATAATGTGATCCCGTTAATCAAATAACAACGCATGCCTATGGTTAGGAAACATAACTATCTTTGATTAATGAGCTAGTCAAGTAGAGGCATACTAGTGACGTTTAGTTTGTGTATGTATTCACACAAGCATTATGTTTCCGGATAATACAATTCTAGAATGAATAATAAACATTTATCATGATATAAGGAAATAAAATAATAACATTATTATTGCCTCTAGGGCATATTTCCTTCATATAGATATTTCGGTTTTGTGTATTGTATGTTAGAGTTGTGTCAAATATAATGTACAAGGTAGGTTGCAGTTGGACTTGTAGTTGTATTGTGTTTAGATAGGATATGGAGTCGTGTCCAAGTAGGACACTTGTATCCTAGGCCTTTCTTATATAGCGAGGGTAGACACACGATGTAACCTATGCCAACATAATAGCACAGGCGCGCAAGGGGGAGCCGGCGGCGTGTGCCAGCGCCCGGGTGGCCAGGATGCGGTATTGTGACGGTGTCACGGGAAGGAGCGCCCGTAACCAAGCCCTGGGGATGTAGCCATATTGGTGAACCTCGTTAACAAATTTTGGTGTCGTGCTCGTGTGGTTGCTTGGTCCTCAGATGATCGACGGTAGCCTCGGACTTATTATAACAAGTGGTATTATGAGCTAGATTGTTCGAAGGTTGCTGGATTATTGATCTAGAGGAGAAAGAACATCGACACAGAACTGTCGGAAGCGATCCTAATACGGGGCTAAGTTCGTCTGCGAGTTATGATCAGAAACAGATGTGGTCGTGTTGAAATCTTCGTGAAGTGATCGGAAGCAACGGCGATGGCATCGGTCGCAGGTACAGATGCGTACTGGTCGGCGGGGTTCGTCGACTCGGCGTTGAGGCGTGATTAGGTGCAAGCGTCGTTAGATTGGAAGCGCCCAGAATCGGCTGGTCGGCGAGATCGGATTGTAGCGGCTAAACGCGGAATCACAGCAGCAGGAGTCGTACGGCGATCAGACTGAGCTTACGCGGTGGAGCCTGAAGCTAGTCAAAGAGGCCTAGAGGGCAGTTGTGCACGTGTCACAAGGGACCGCTGAGACGTGCCTGTTGTACAGGAGCTAGATACGAGATTTGTTTTGCTGAAAAAAAAAGATGTCGTTCCGCTACAGTCAAGGGTGTTGCTTCGGTGTTTGTCTTGTCACCAGAGCATTGACTTGATGGCTACCAAATTGGATTGATTAAGTACGTGTGCAAAAGGAAGAAAAGAATAGGCTTGGAAAGTCTAATGCTGAGGGGCTATTTCTTTTGGAATTATTTGCTTTGTACGTTGATCATGTATTAAGATGGTAGATGGCAGTGGTGGCGTTCGTTCGGTATGGACGCTGAACGAGAATCAAGACAGTGACGTGCTATAGGGCTCGTGGAGTGTGAAGCATGTCATGCAGTCGGATAAATTCGACTGAGTCAGACTAAATAGTCTGATGGATCGACGGGGATGTCGGTTGCTACAGAAGACGGTGGTGGAATCGGCGACGACGACATAAGTGCGTGATGTCGATGGTGACCGACTTCTGGGCGTGAAAACACGTGGCACATGCCCGAGGCTTGTGCGGCTTCGACAAGACTATGGCGCGGGATTGATTCAAAGTGGTGTATACACGGAGCTTGAAGTCGATGAGGCGCAGAGGTGGACTGATCATCTACTATGGAGTTATGTTGAAGGTGGAGCTGGATTGAGGGGCTACGGTGTAAGGATCCAGATAATCGAAGCCTATTCAGTAAGGGGGAAAAGCGAGTGACATGCAGTTCGGACTGGAGCCCAATGGTCTGATGGAAGCGTGAAATTCGTCATCGGTCGGTGATGATCGGTGGTACACTGCAGTGGGGGTTGAATGGTGTGGTTTCGTTACCCTTGAGACTCGACCGGGACAGCAGAGGCTCGACGCGGTAATAGTGGCGAGGCGTGCGGTACACACGGGACATGGAGACGGGCAAGGGCTCTGGTGGTCATACATGTGGTGAAACAACTGCGAATTTGACTCGGGATGACTACAAGCAACGGTGAAATTTCTTCAAGTTTCAGACAGGCAGTCAAGTAATGAGCGGTGATGTTGAGTTCAGGTAACTCTTATGTGTAACACCCAATATATGAGTTGTGCACTTTCACGCAGGTCAGTGATCAGTGTGTGATGACGTTGAACGATACTCTGAAAGTTGGGAGCACAAACTAGAGTAACAAGGAACTTAATTTTGCTCGAGTGTTGACTGTGATCAAGAAAGGAGGGACTACAAGTTGCAGGTAGAGTCATATGGAGTCTTTGGAGTAGCAGCGGTGCTCATGGGATAAGCTCAAGTCCAATGTACATGAAAGTTTGACGTATTGACGAATTCAAGGTGGTGGAGAATATTCGCCAAGGTGGAGTTTTGTTAGAGTTGTGTTGAATATAATGTACAAGGTAGGTTACAGTTGGACTTGTACTTGTATTGCGTTTAGATAGGATATGGAGTCGTGTCCAAGTAGGACACTTGTATCCTAGGCCTCTTTTATATAGCGAGGGTAGACACACGATGTAACCTATGCCAACATAATAGCACAGGCGCGCAAAGGGGAGCCGGCGGCGTGTGCCGGCGCCCGAGTGGCCAGTGTGCGGTATTGTGACGGTGTCACGAGGAGGAGCTGTAACGCCTCAAGACCGGAGCTTCAGATGCCTTCCATGTGTCCGGGTTTCGTCGTGTGATTTGTTTGGTTCGTTGCATCATGTGCATTGCATCATGTTATCATGCCTTCATCTCATAAATCTTTTGCAACTCAACTAAATAAATTGCATGGATCTTCGGTCCATTTAAATCGAGGGAATTCACATGGTGATTCTCTTTATAACATATCCTCCCAATATTAGGGAGCTAAATAAAAATATTCCATTCGTTTGGAGTTAACGCAAACACACTTGCATATTAATTCCTTTGGCCTTTTCTTCTTCAAGTGTTGACTCTCTAACCTTGCATTATATCCTTTCGTCATTTTCCGGAGCTCCACCTAGAATTTCATCATTTTTGGTCACTCCAAAAACCTCGTCCCAGTTCAAGCCTATTTGAATTAAATTCAAATGACTTCGAAATCTTTTGTTCGATCTGGCTTTTTCTATTTTTCGCGGAATGAGCATATTTTTGTGAGTCCGGGAAGATTATCCATGTGTCCAAATTCAATCCCTAACTCTTTCTTTCTTCTCCTTTTCTTCTTTGATATTTTCTGTTCTGGGAAATAAAAGTAGTTAAGGGAGAGAGAGAGGGTGAAAGGAGCCCAACTGTCCAGCAAGGCCCAGCAGGCCACTCCTATCCTAACCCTAGCCCGATCAAAAAACCCCTCTCGCTCCCCTGCTCGACCTCCAGCGCCGCCAGGAGCTCGTTCCCCTCTCCCTCGCGTGAGCGCATCTCTCCCTCGATCTCATCTTGCTCCAGCGCCGCCACTCCCCTTCCCGATCTCCATGCCCACGCTCTCTTTCCTCTCGCTCGGGCGCACGCAGGTCCAGGAGCCTGAGCGCTCGCCCGATCCATGGCGCCCTTCTCCTCCTCCGCCTGGTGCCTGCGGAGCCGCACGCCCCTCGCCCTCCATCGTCCGCTTCCGGCACCTCCGACCCTCTTCTGCATCGCCTCCCCATCACCATGGCCTGAAGCCCGAGCGCCTCCTGCCGCGAGCTCCACTAGGATCACGCTGCTGCCCCGCCTCCAAGTCTACCCCGCGCAGGCGCCTAAGCCCCGCCACCATCTCGACCTCACCATGGCCACCGCAAGCCGTCCTCGGCCATCCCCGACGCGCCCCTCTTCTTTCCTTCTGCTTCGTCTCCATGGCGCTGTCGTCATCCGGGCATTCCTCCATTCTCCATCGCGCCCGCTTCTCCTTACTAAGGCCGCTGCCGGCGCCCCAAGCGCAACCGCGCCCTGCTGCCGCTGCTCTTCTCGCGTGCCGCCTGACCTGCGCTGTTGCAGCACCTTCAACACCTCACCGCCCGTCGCCATCAACCTCTCCACCTGCATCCTGCAAGCTCTCGCCGCTGCCCCAAGCGCCCCTGTCCTCGAGCACCTGTTGGCTTCGGATCCTGTCAAGCGCTCTAACCCGTCACTGCCATGTCCTTGCATCCATCTGGTGATGTTGTTTTCACGAAGCCACTGTACCATGGCCACAAACGAGACCCGTCGGTCATCACCAAGACCCACTGCGTTGACTAGATCGGTGCCGTTCCAGGCCAATGCACTGTGCTACTACGCTGAGAGAACCCGGATATGCCAAGACTCGGACCGACAAGTACCGTGGCACCGAAGACATTTGATGCGTCAAGTCCCTTTTCGAAAGTGTACAACTACCGTCGCCGATGACTCGAGTACCACTACCGTCGACCCTCGAAGACCCCGTGGACGTCAAGTTCCATGTCGTGACCCCGAACATCTACGAAAACGTTGTACGACTACTTCCGTGGCCGAAGACCCGTGTACAACTACCGTCGCCGTGTACGACTACTTCTGCTACGAACGTCCCGAGAACGTCTACTTCCTCCACTTTGCACCGAACGAGAATCGTCCCGTTTGCTCGCTTCGAAGGTATAACCACCCAGACGACGCCCGTGAACGAATGCATGTGTTATAGGAGATGATCGTGGTTGCACTGTGTCCTAGTTGTTCTTTGCGAGTTCCTCGTTGCCTTGCCGTCGACATGTGGGAACCTGGAATCCGGGAGCACCCCCACCATTCTTGCATGACTCGCTCACGCCCTATCCTTTTCACCGGTATCTCCATGAGCTACCGGAACCGATATGGTGTCGTGGCACCATTTTCGGATTCATCGCCGTGGCCCCCTTTCCTTTCCACCACGAGGACTAATGCTTCATAATGCTCTTGTCAAGTTTTAATAAAAATTGTATAAACTTGTTCATGTCATCCGCATCATGTTAACAACTTTAAGATGTTTAAAATTGTTGTTGCATTAAATTGTTAATGCATATGGGGATTTACCGGATTTGTTGTTGGTTATATCCGTCCCCATTTAAATAGCTTAGACTGTGTATTTTACTCATGTTTCACCTCTTGCCATGTTTAACAACATTTAATATTGTTGGGTACCTAAACGAGAGAGAACTAAATAATTATTGTGGTGTCCGTCAATATGCAACTCGTTGCATATTCAGCTCCACTTAACTTGTAGTGTTGTTTGTGCACTTTGCCATGCCATGCCTCATTAATCCGGACATGCATCATACTTGATTGTGCATCTTGCCATGTTTATGTGATGTTTGTTTTACTATGTTGTTTGCTCCTTCCCGGTGTTGCTTCTTCGGGTTGGTTCCGATAACGTCGTGTTGTGAGGATTCGTTTGACTACGCCCATTTGTCTTCTTCATGGACTCGTTCTTCTTCCTTGCGGGATCTCAGGCAAGATGACCATACCCTCGAAATCACTTCTATCTTTGCTTGATAGTTGCTCGCTCTTTTGCTATGCCTATGCCGCGTTACCCACCACTTGCTTATCATGCCTCCTATATTGTTGAACCAAGCCTCTAACCCACCTTGTCCTAGCAAACCGTTGTTTGGCTATGTTACCGCTTTGCTCAGCCCCTCTTATAGCGTTGTTAGTTGCAGGTGAAGATTGGAGCTTGTTCCATGTTGGAACATGGATATTTTGTTGGGATATCACGATATATCTTATTTAATTAATGCATCTATATACTTGGTAAAGAGTGGAAGGCTCGGCCTTATGCCTGGTGTTTTGTTCCACTCTTGCCGCCCTAGTTTCCGTCATATCGGTGTTATGTTTCCGGATTTTGCGTTCTTTACGCGGTTGGGTTATAATGGGAACCCCTTGACAGTTTGCTTTGAATAAAACTCCTTCAGCAAGGCCCAACCTTGGTTTTACCATTCGCCACCTAGCCTCTTTTTCCCTTGGGTTAGGCCAGCCCAAGGGTCATCTTTGTTTTAACCCCCCGGGCCAGTGCTTGTCTAAGTGTTGGTTCGAAATGGGCAGCCTGCGGGGCCACCTCGGGGAAACTTGAGGGCTGGTTTTACTCGTAGCTTGACCTATCCTGTGTTGCCCTGTGAACGAGATATGTGCAGCTCCCATCAAGATGTCGGCACATCGGGCGGCTTCGCTGGACTTGTTTTATCATTGTCAAGGATGTCTTGTAGAACCGGGATACCGAGTCTGATCGGAATGTCTCGGGAGAAGGTCTATTCCTTCGTTGACCGTGAGAGCTTGTCATGGGCTAAGTTGGGACACCCCTGCAGGGATTTGAACTTTCGAAAGCCGTGCCCGCGGTTATGGGCAGATGAGAATTTGTTAATGTCCGGTTGTAGATAACTTGAACCTTAACTCATTTAAAATGCATCAACCGCGTGTGTAACCGTGATGGTCTCTTTTCGGCGGAGTCCGGGAAGTGAACACGGTGTTGGAGTTATGCTTGACTTAGGTTGTTTTAGGATCACTTCTTGATCATACTTTCTCAAACGTGCTTTGCCTTCTCTTCTCGCTCTCATTTGCGTATGTTAGCCACCATATATGCTAGTCGCTTGCTACAACTCCACCTCATACCTTTACCTTACCCACTAAAGGAAAAAATCCTATAAGAATCCTATCCTCTAGAATTCCTATAAAATTCCTCTAAACCAAAGGAGGCCCTTTGGTTTAGAGGAATTTTATAGGAATTCTAGAGGATAGGATTCTTATAGGATTTTTTCCTTTAGAGCCCTTTGGTTCATAGGAATGGATTCCTATTCCTACATAGGATTGGTTCCCATCCTTCACATTTCATAGGAAAATAAAAAAGAGCCTAGACTCAATGAAAAAATTCCTTTGATGTCAACCAAATGACATCTTGTTTTTTATTCCTACTCATAGGATTTGAGATACATGTCATCTCATTTCCTACAAGATTCCTATTCCTATGATAATCCTATCCTATGAACCAAAAGAGGCCTAAATAGTCTTGATCGCGAGGGTGCGAGATTGCTGAGTCCCCGTGACTCACAGATACTTCCAAAACCAGCTTGCAGGTGCCGATGAGTCCGTGCCGATGACGCAACCAAGCTCAGGAGGAGCTCGATGAAGATCTTGTCCTTTGTGTTGTCTCGTTCTAGTTGATCAGTAGTGGAGCCCAGTTGGGGTCGATTGGGGACCTTGTCGCATTTGGGGTTCTTCTTTTATTTTGGTTCCATAGTCGGACCTTGATTGTATTTGGATGTTGTAATGCTTTATTCATGTAATTGTGTGAAGTGGCGATTGTAAGCCAACTATGTATCTCTTTGCCTTATGTATTACATGGGTAGTGTGAAGATTACCTCACTTGCGACATTGCTTTCAATGCGGTTATGCCTCTAAGTCGTGCTTTGGCACGTGGGAGATATAGCCGCATCGAGGGTGTTACAGGAGCGCTCGTAACCAAGCCCCGGGGATGTAGCCATATCGGTGAACCTCGTTAACAAATCTCGGTGTCGTGCTCGTGTGGTTACTTGGTCCTGGGATGATCGACGGTAGCCTCGGACTTATTATAACACTGTATGTGCTCATATGCTGAGGTATCGGTATGAGATGCATACCATATTTATCATGTTTACTATTTACTCGTGGATTAGATTAGTTGAAAAATGCTAATATTTCCAACATGCTGTATAATTGATCCGGCTGTTGATTAGCGTACTCTCCAATGCTCGAAATTAACAGGTAGTGTTCTAAACGCTCTTATATTTCTCTATAAGGGAGTACTATATATATATATATATATATATATATATATATATATATATATATATATATAGTTTGCAATGGATGGGTGTGAATCACGTTCTCAGTTTCAGATGCGTCGATGTTAAAAACTGAAACAAACAGTTTACTGAACTTTGTTCTGGTCTCCATTTGAATCGACGAACTCTGGTGGGAAGTTCAGGATTCTGATCACAGTTAAAATGTGACCTGGACAAGTAGTGTAATCCAATGCTGAGTCACATCGATTAATGATTATTATTGAATGGCTTTAAGGGCCAACTGGTGTGGTATATCTTTTTAGTACAGAGTGCATTCAGACAGTTTTGAGAAAAATGTTTATTATCTTTGTCTTTAGAGCATTTGCAATAGATAATATAAAATACATCATCAAATTGTGCTTCAAGTAAAATTTACATCACCAAAAAATTAGTTTTTACATCACAAAAACCTCCGACTCCAATAGATGATGTAAAATAGAGCACTAGTGCCCCAATAGGTGATATAAAATAGGGCACTGTACAACAACCGCTCCACAATTTCATGCATATTTGAACCAAATAGCATCAAAATCATCTCAAATAAATCCTAAATCATCTCAAAATAAATCCTAAATCATCTCAAATAAATACTAAATAATATCAAAATCATCTCAAACAAACCATCATCAAATATTCAAAGATGGTAACCGCGCCGGTCACAAAGACCTCTCCTCCGCCTCGTTGATGCGTGCCGGTAGGGGGCTGACCGTAATTTCGGCGAGGCGGTGCCGGCAACACCGACTGAAGCAGCGGCCGCTCGGCTCGGTCACGGCGGTTGCGCACCTGCCCGCGATAGCTCCGACGGCCACGAGCTCCGGTAGCCATTACGGGCTTCGGCGCTCCGGCGAACAGCCGAATCGGTCCAAACTCTAATCAGGCGGATCAAATTCAGCGCGGCGGCAAGACCTCTGGCGGTCGTCCGAGGTGACGGGAGTGAGACGGAAGGGTTGTGACTGGCCCAGGGGAGGATGGACGAGTGGTGGACGCAGCCTTGTCAGCCAAAATCGGCGACGGCGGTGGTCGATTAGAGGAGCGGGTGCGCGGCGGGAATGTTCCACGCGACAGTTGGGGTTGCACGTGTTTTGTTGAGAGGCCTACATCACGAATAAAACTCAAGTAAAAAAGTTTACATCTACATCATATGTTGGAGCATCATTTTTGTGCCTTGGTGATGTAAAAATATGTTATTTACTTATTTTTACATCTACATCATCTATTGGAGATGCTCTTATTTACTAGTGTCGATGTATTTTGAGATTCAATTTTAACCAGCAAAACGTGCTTTGTGTGCTACAAAATTATACTACCATTCAGTCCATATTTAGCAGTTGTTTCTATTTTTATATATGTATGACATGGGATTTGTATTTAACGCCCCAGATCGACGGAGCAAAGGAACACGTGAAATAAAGATGCTCAGCAGTTCCAACTTCCTTACAGAAAGAACAAATAGGATTACTAAACCAGTTTCGTTTGCGCAAGTTATCTCGGGTAAGGATTGCATTTTGAAATAATTGTCACAAGAAGATTTTAATCTCCAAGGGAACACTGGCTTTCCAAATCCACTTATTATTGGGCCCTGAAAAATCTTTTTTCAGCCATTCGTAGACCGCCTTAATAGTTAATACCCGTTAAAGCCCATGAAACTTTATCAGAGAGCCTGTGAAACTTTATTAGGAGAACCATTAAACCCATTAAGGTGTGGTATTACCTCAAAAAAAATTTAAGGTGCGGTAGAATGGTGGCCAAGCAACTACGTCACATGGCGTATGTTGGTTGGTCACGGTGAGAAAGGTTTTTTAAATGGCAGTGAGAATTTATTTTAAGAAAAGTTTTTTAGGTCTTCTCTTTTTCTTTTTGAGATGGATGTGATGTTCACATGACGCGAGTTTTTTTTTTAATTTTGAGACAAAGATAAGGTGCGTACGGCTTCCTCTCAAACGGTCCACGATGACGGCCTCCAACCACTAGTTAAGAACTAAACTGTTTGCCCTAGCAACAATACTAGACCAACAGTCACTGAAATCCCCAAACAACCACCTACAAAAAGTGGGAGCACAGCCCGATGCTACAAACGCACCCAAGATACATTTGTTCACGCAACATGTACGCCCTCCACCTTATCACGCTCCACCACCAGCGAAGAGTCCGCCGTTACCTTGCCGCCGGCCACCATCTCGATCTCGGCTTCGGGCGCCCGCATCGTGCCGCTGTCCTCCAAGAACTCTTTCTTGTATTTGTACCGCATCGCCACCCACACGAAGAGCGCCATGTTGGCCACGGAGAGCACCAGCAGGAACACGTAGTAGTAGTCGAGCTGTGAGTCGTTGAGGTTGTCGCCGATCCAGCTCTTGCCGACGCTCGCCCTGGTGGTCCGGTCCACGAGCGTCACGAGCAAGCTGTTGAGGAAGTTCCCGACGCCGAGTCCGCTGGTGTAGAAGGTGGTTCCGAGGCTCTGCATCCCCTCCGGCGACTGGTCGTAGAAGAACTCGAGGACGCCGATGGTGTTGAACACGTCGCCGACGCCCAGGAGCACGTACTGCGGCAGCATCCAGAAGACGCTCATCGGCACCGTGTCGTGGGGGCCGTGGATGGAGCGCTCCCGGATCACGCGCATGCGCCTGACCTCGACAAGGCAGGCGCAGGCCACGACTAGAGCCTGCAGCATGCAGCCGACGCCGAGGCGCTGAAGGAGGGTGATGCCGCGCGGGTCGCCGGTGCGCCGCCGGAGGAGCGGCACCAGCACGCGATCGTAGATCGGGATCGAGATCAGCATGGAGATGGTGATGAAGCTGCCGAGGGACGCGGCCGGGATGCGGACCGCCCCGAGGGAGCGGTCCAGGGTGGTCCCTTGCTTCACGAAGAGGGTGTTCACCTGCGCCGGGATGGTGCAGGGCACCAGAGTAACCAGCCATACCACCATCATTCCGGCTATGAGCTTCACCTCCTCGACCTCGGTCACGGTGCATGGCGCATGCCTCGCCGTCTCACTGTCTGACACCATGGCCGCCTTGTCCAAGAACCTGAAATTTTCCCGCGTGTGGAGTAGAAGCCGCTTCCCGTTCCCTCTCCCGGCAGCAGCCGTGTCATGCTCGTTCAGCTCCCCGGTGAGCTGACAACCTCGGTTCGAATAGGCTGCCCGGAGCACCTTGCCGATCAGTCTTGCCGGGCCTGCCGCCGTGCTCCGTCTGACAGGCTTGTGCCGGTAGAACGGCATGCCCACATAGAACAGCACAAGAGACAGGGCAAGGCCGACCGTTGGGATCGCGTACCCGACGGCCCAGCCGACCTCCTCCTGCACGTAAACGAGGACGAGCATGGCGACGAGGCCGCCGGTGAAGGTGCTGAACGTCCACCAGTTGAAGAAGGAAGCCTTGATCTCACGCTCCCGCGCGTCGAAATCATCGAACTGGTCCGCGCCGAACGTCGAGACGTTGGGCTTGGTCCCGCCCGCGCCGATGGCCACTGTGTAAAGCGCCGCGTAGAAGAAGGCCACCTGCTGCCGGGTCGCCGGGGCGCAGTCACCGTCCGCCGTGCAGTGCGGGTGCAGTGGCTTCAGGGAGACGGCCAGGCTTATCATAACCATGCCCTGCAACAAAATTATACGTACGTGCTACACATGATGTCCTGATCTATGAATTGGACTGGGCTGAAGATGAGCTGATTTTGTGGCTGGAGTTACTGACCGCGAGGTATATGAGCGAGGCTACGGTGAAAGTCCAGAAGCGGCCGAGGAAGGCGTCGGCGACGTAGGCTCCGGCGATGGGCGTCATCCACACCGCCCCCGTCCAGTTGTTGACGCTGCGCACCGACGACACCGTCTCCTGCCGCATCTGCGTCGTCAGGTACACCACCAGGTTCGACGCCACCCCGTAGAACGCCATCCGCTCGAACGCCTCGTACCCTGCGCGCGTGCGTTCACCAGGAAGTCAGATCGGTCGAGGGAAGGTCTCCGGCGGACGGACTCCGGCGTGCATGTACGGGTAGCAGCTTCGTACCTAGTAAAAAGGAGCACGCCTTCCACCGGCCGGTCCGGGAGGCGATGATCGGTTGGCCGCGGAGGTTGACGGAGCCATCCTTGGTGAACTCCATTGGTTGTCGATCGAGCGACGTAAAGTTTTTCGTGGTGTGTCGAAATCGGCTTGGCTGGAGCAAAATAATTTAGTTTATGTACAGATAGAGAGTGGCGGGTCGCTACTTGGTACTAGTTGCTACGGATGAAATGCACCTAGTCACAAACCTTGGTGGCGGGGTCTAGCCGTATCCTCTTGCTTTGACAGTGCAAATTACTTTTGACTTAAAAAACATTAACAAAATTCCAACGCCAAGACATATGGCGGTAGCATAGACAAGTTCAGCGCCGGAAAGACTGACGTTAAGCAAAAGGATTGGCCTCCTTTGGTTCATAGGATAAGGAAATCATAGGAATAGAAAAGTCATAGAAAATGAGATGACATGCATCTCAAATCCTATGAATAGAAATAGGAAAGAAGATGCCCTTTGATTCACTTCATAAGATTTTTTTCATTGAGTCTAGCCTAATGTTTATTTTCCTATAAAATGTGGAGGATAAAAAGAATTCCTACATAGGAATAGGATTCCATTCCTACAAACCAAAGGGATCTGAAGAAATTTTTCCTATAAAAATCCTATCCTATAAAATTCCTATAAAAATCCTCCAAACCAAAGGATTTTCAAAAAATGGACCATTTTGTCAATTTCGAGTTTCGACGTGGCTCCATATTACAGCCCGTATGCAACGTTGGTGGGACAAGAGGCGCGATCATGCGTTCACCTAGCATGCATCCGCATCAGCTGTTTTTTTTTAACAAAAGAGGGTTCCCCCTCCGATTTCATTTAGAGAAACCAAAGTCGTTTTAGGCTAAACATGAAGTGTTGCTCCGCTGTTTGCGTTCGGCCCCTGTTGGTTCCACGTCATGGGTTTCAACGGAGCAACACACCCTGGCGGTGGAGGACCGAGTTCCTTCATGACTGGTGCTACGCCGTAGTCCTCAAGCACAACTACTGGAGCTGGGTTTTACCAGTCGTCTAATCACTAGGATAGGCTCCATCAAAGACGTGATGTCCAGCCAACCCGCTGAATTAGAAGTGTGCTATAACCTTTCTTCCACTAATTTGGATTTAGGTGAAATGTTTTGTACATGCAAATTCAATATGGCATTAGTGTCAATATGTCTTGATTAAAGACTCTAGCCAACACACTATTCATAAAAAATAGCTATATCAATCCCGTGTCTAAGGATTTGCTGAAGCCTAAACATGAAGGGTTGAAATATGTTGACGACCTTTCTTCATGAGTTTGGACCTTGTATGAATTGGCTATTGTGTGTAATTTAACATGTTACCAGAGCCATCTCGAGTTCAGGACCCAGGTAGGTTCATTGCCAATAATGTCATGCGTGAGTGTTGATTCTTATCCAAGTCCTTTTCACACAAAGCGGGTGACATTATTTTGTAGATGATCAAAGTGGTGAAAAAAAACCAACCAGGATAGGTGTAGCCAAGTCTTGTGGCGACAAGTGTTACTTCGAGGCTGGTACCAAAGAGAAAATTACCGGATGTCTTAATGTAACAGCATAAGATCACACATATTTTTCATCATGTTACCCGTTGTATCAAATATGAAAATTACCGTGCCGAGCTTGAGTAAACCCCTGGATACTTGCAAGTTGTAACATACATCTTATAGTATGTATAGCATGTTTTTTTTTTGGCTAAAAGGATCAGATCTATTATAAAAGTTCATCGGAAGTACAAAGTATTTCAAATATAATAAAAATTATATCGAGATTCCGAAACCATCGGACGACCACTACAGCCGCCAAAACGAGTTGCCAACGCGCCATTGTCGTCGCTCCCCGAGTCGGCTTGACCTTGTATGACAATCAAGAGTCTTCGTACACGTGCGCCTAAGGACCAGCGCCCTGGAGCCGTTGTCATCACCGTTGAATCCTTGTATATCTGAAGCGGACCAAATCTTGCCACATGGTAAGTGATCCTACCCTCATCGTCCCAAAGAGACGACGGGAATATACGTCCGAGCTCCGTTGACTACGTCCAAATGGACAAATTTGAGGAGGACCGGAGCATGAAAGACTAACTCGAATAAGAAGGCGGCCATCCACCCAAGTGCTGCACCTGCAAGGACTAAAAAAACCTAACCTAAAACGATAATCTGAGCGGAGGCACCGGAATTCCCCTCCCTGCCACCGGCCACTAGAGTGGCAGGCAAAGGGAAGGTGAATCCATGGACTCACCAGTGGAGCCTGGAGGAAAGAGTTTGTCCTACCCTTCTAGGGTTAGGGGAGGAAGACGAGAGGAAGTCTAGTATGTTGTTCTGAAACTACCTAGTTAGACGAGCATCGCCATATTCGGACAAGTGCGCCATGTGCAAATGCTATTCATTAGGCTAGATCGTTGGTTTCATTCAGCATTGTTCGTGTGAGCTTCTAAGGGGCTGTTCGGCATCGCTCCACTACACAACTCCCGGAGCGGAGTTGGCGGAACTGTACGTCAAAATGATGGAGTTACCATTTACCCGCTCCGCAGATTCTGGAAGCGGATCATTACCGAACAAGGCTTAAATGTCTTCTTTTCATTAAAATACCATTTGTTGTGGAAACAGGAGAATGTACAAAGTATCATATCATATGTTGCGTGAGTGCTGATTCTGGTCAAATCTTTATGTAACCAAAGTAGGTCATTTTTATTCTCAGACAAAAGAAAGTAGGTCAGTTTTAGTTTGAGAGGATCAAAAGTGGGTAATGAATTATGACTTGTTGAGGAGAGCACGTTGTTTCTTATGGTTGGGGAGTTGAGTAGAGTCATCCACATGAAGCAGATCTTGTTGCCATGTGTCGTTAACTCATGATGGAATCCAATTATTATGCGGATATGCATTATGTGCCTCAACTTATAACTTGTACATTTACAAAGTTCATGCGT
>NC_041392.1:703318661-703335106 GCF_002162155.2 Triticum dicoccoides | reverse complement strand
ATGCAAAACTTCATGAAGAATTACACATCCATCCAAAATGTACCTCCCAGGAATAAATCCAGTCTGAAGAGAGCTGATTACTTGTCGAGCCAGAGGAGTAAATCTAAGTGTCAGAGCTTTGGTAATAGCTTTAAACATAACATTTAGAACACATATGGGTCTATACTGTAGGATACTATTAGCATCCTTAATCTTTGGCAGTAGAGAAATGACACCATAGTTTAGTCTGGACAAGTTCAACCTGCCATGATACAGCTCCTGAAGCATTTAGATTAGTATATCTCTCAACTGGGGCCAAAAAGCTCTAAAAAGCTAACAGAGAAGCCATCTGGACCTGGAGCAGTATTTGGTTTCATGCTTTTCACCACCTTGTCTATCTCTTCACTCATGAAGTTAATACAAGTGAGGACTGATTTCTGTCATTCATATAATTCAGAAGAGGAAGGCCGGTTGAGTGCTTTCCGCGTAAGACTATTGAGTTTCCAGCTGATTGCCCATATTTTCCAGGATAGGACTTGTCCACTTGATTGAATTCATGTCATTGAAGCAATGAACTTGCTAGCCAACGTGCCAAAAAGGTTGCTGACTTTGGGTACACAGAGTAGTGGCGAGAAAAGGGCTTGCGCCTCAGCCGTTTCGCTTGATTCGGACCTTGTGGTTGTAGTCACAGGGTACAAAGATAACCCCACAACCATTTGTTGTATTCTTTAAGTCAATCGCTCGTAGTATGTGCTAGAATGAGATGAGATCCAGCTCAAAGGTGAAGACCTCATTCTTTGAACCCTCCCGGGCAGTTCCTGTTCTAGCTTCTCTATCTCTAGCAAGTGATACAAACAACACAACATCTTCTCCGGTCGTAGGTCGGTAGGGCTTGCCCTGGCTAAGAAATGGAATAAAAAATTCCCGGTTTCTTGACTGTTTCTGAGATTATTTACCTTTATTTACATGAAGATGCACGGTCTCTTACACTTTTCCTAGCTTAAGTTGGCGGATTGGTAAACAAACGGCTCCGCAGCTCCGTTCGCTTCGGCACCACTCCCTTGCTTCTTATCGAGGTCGGTGCCAACAAACAAGTCCCATTCGAGCAATGGAATCTACATAAGAATGTAATCACTGTTAAGTATTCCACTCACTGATGCCCAGGAAAATGGGCCTCTGAAGAAAGCAAAGACAATATCTGTTGAGGGCGAGCCCCGCTCCCGAAGATACCTGATGATAAGTATGTTATCGAAGCGTTAAAGCGAGAATTCACATCTGTAAAAGATTCCCACATTCCGTGAGATTCGTTGCCTACCAAAGAAAGGTGCAAATAAGCCATTTTATTAAATTTTGCCTCTGCTGATCCTGCTCATGCTTTATTTTCTCAATTGGTAAAGTCTCTCAGCCTTGCAAAGTGGAAAAAGAGATGGGCGTCGGATCCATGTTTCGCTAATCCCGAGCTTGAAGAGAAGTGAATGCCCGTGGGGAAACGAAGAAGGCCTAGGGTTATCTATTGAAAACCATGCATGCCCAGATCTATTACGAAAGTTGGAAAAACACAATGGCCAAATGCACTTATTTTCGAAGAAGAATGAGGCAATCGATCATCCGGACGAAAGGGATATGGAAAGTGGGCTTGTTCTTCACTCTATAAGTAAATATAACAGGCATCCATGGTTAACAAGTAGAGACTTCGCCTTTCTCTAAAGAGCCCAGAGGTCCTGCTAAATAAGATGTATTGTGAGCACAAGATGGACCTGAGCTCCTCTCTTAAACCAAGGCATACTCTACTGGCTTTCCCGTGGAAGTTTTAGAAGGCGGTTAGGTTAAAGATAAAGTGGTTGAGCAGTGAGAAGTGCACCCGAAGTGTACTTTGAGCGATGGGAAGCTAGCGTGAAAGGTGCTCCAGCTTGCTTGCTTGGTCAAAACAGGCTTTAAAGACAGCTTTCTCTTTCGCTATCTTACTTGGATAGTTTAGGCTTTCTTTTCCTTCCTCATTCACCAATCTATCATGACCGTCTTCTTTTCCTCCTTGAACTTATTTGAGTTGGTTTCGGTTGGTGAAGTCACCGGTATGGTATGATGGTTTAGTACCGTGCTCCTATAGTCCCATTGCCATCTCTTGGCTTAGAATTTGACACTTGATCATCGGTCTTCTAGGTCAAATGGGTGTCATCCCTTCTCAGCTTCTCACTTGAAGAACTATGAGATCTCTTGGTTCCAAACGTTAGTTATCCTGTTCTCGAACTTTTTTTTGCCTGCTTTGTCTCAACGAAAGCTTTTAGCCCATCCAGCTCGAATGAAGCTAGCTCTTCCCCTATAATATGCTTTCCTTCGGGGCAGGTTCTTTAAAAAGAAAAGAAGAAAACGTGAGACCGGTTGACTTCTCCGTCCTCAGCTTGTTGAATTGCATGGTGGAGTTAGGGCTCCCATATAAAACATATAGTCAGTGGGTTGAGTGCTATCAACCAGATAAGATGCTGATAGTCTCGCAGAAGTACTTAACCTTGAAGATCAAATAGGATTTACCATTTCTAGATCAGACCCCGGGTCAGTTCGAAATACGACTCCCGTAAATAGATCTGGTCGAGGAAAGCATGTTGAATATTCGGTTTCATAAAAATAACTACATTCTCACATTTCTCGATCAGAAAACTAATAAGATAAAAAACGCCATCATTCTTATTTTAGAGAGGTGTCCCCAGAAGAAGATTTCTTCAGTATTAGCTGAATGTCTGACTTATGGTAGGAAGTTGTAGTTAGGGACGCCCCTACTTTATTTACAAGATGAAAGAGATCCGTATCAAGAGCTTATTCTTTTGGCTTTAAGCATGGCGTTTTCATTCATTTGTAACTATACACATAAATCGTAAGATATATATATATATATATATATATATATATATATATATATATATATATATATATATATATATATATATATATATATATATAGTGTTACTATTCATCACCCAGGCCGCAGAATAAGTTATTCTTCATCCGAGGTAATCTTACGATCATTTCATAATTAAATTACATTTCGAATTCAAATAGTTACATTCCTATTGATTCACTACGTAAAATTTGATATAAGAAAATAAAAATATAGGTCATAAGACAAGAAAATTTACAGTTTATGTGTATTTTAGACTATGTTTTTATGTTTGTAATTTTACATAACATAAAATATTTTTTACGGCGATTATATATTTTCTTATGGTCCCTTTTTGCGTTGGAAATAAGACAAAACTTACGGAACGTAAAATTACGGTGCATTGATGGTAAAATAGAGGAAGAGTGAAGAATAACTATTCCTCATACAGGGTGATGAATAGCGCAACCCAGGGTGATATTCGTCACCCAGGGTGATGAATTGTTATTCCTCACCGTAGCCAGATGGTGCGCTACCGCAAACCAACCAGCCTCCGGTAATCACTTACACGAGACGTAAGATTACTTCCCCACTAGCTAGCTAACGTATTACCTCTCCACTAGCTAACGTAGAAACAGTGCATGAGTTGTAAGATTACCTCACCAGTCCCCACCACTCTAGCCAACTTAAGATTACAGAGGCATTTTTGCAAAACTTGAACGTACAGGAATTCCAATGTTTTGTTTTTTGAGATTGCCAATGTTTTCTAATTTGCTGATAATTACATGTAATAAATGGCATAAACAGTACCACCATAGTTTCTTTCCCATGCATCATAGTCATGGACTAATGTAGTGGTAATGCGTAGATTCCTTCCTATATATTATTACAAAACATTTGTAGTCATAGAAGAACTGCATGCTTGCTTGATAAATTCAGTGTAATACTCGCTCTGTACCACAATACTTCCTCCGTCTTAAAATAAGTGACTCAAGTTTGTACTAAATTTAGGATGGAGGGAGTACTTGTTGCTGGGGAACTTGTACTGGTTTTCCTCAACGACAAGTATTTCGGTATAAAGGTAACGGCTTTGCCTTTTCTCTACTAAGAGACATATACAACTTGCTCCTTTAAGAAAGATCCAGAACTAAAACAATGCCACTGGTTGCAAAGAAAGGGAAGAGCATATAACAAAGGGAACAATAAGTATAGTCATTGACTGACAGCATCCACTATATCAGATGACGCTTATAGGTGTACTTATACAATTATACCTACCAGGTTTAATAGTATATCAAGGGAACTTGCAAAAATGTCTCCACAGGACCACATGGTTCAGAATTTGTCAATCAGATAATTTACAGGCATCAAGCACAGCCTTCATTACTTCCGAGACTACTTTTGATCTGTTGGACGACGAATGAAAGGCAAAATGGTGTTGCATAACAAAACATCATACGAAACCAGCGCCTTGCACTCACTGTCTTTTTGAGACGACTGCCACCACCAATTCCTAAAAGCACAAGATAAACTTAAATAAATCTGGAGCCCATAAACTGTCTTTGTAAACAACGGGCTATCAATAGCAGACTGGATAATTCATTTAATGGACAAGCACACAAATAATCACTAAAATAGTAAATCACGTGAGGAATACACATCTTACAAGTAATTAATCATATTTTAAAGGGTAGCTCTGAGAGACATGTAAATAGGTTAAAGATGAACAAGATCAATGCCTTACGGCAATAATAATCTGAAGCAAAAAAGATGACATGGACCTTCCCTATGGGATTAATTGTTATGCGGTAAACATAAGTCATGTTTTTTATGTTTGTTTACAGAATGTGCCAAAAGAGGTGCTACATATTCAAGCTCCAATATAGAGTAGGAACCCGCAAATCTGATTGCTTATATTAGTAATAAATGCCACAAAACAGGATTCTGGAAAAACTACGGTCAGGGACTATTTTCAAAACTAACTAGCAAATGAAATTTTGAGCCTGCACCTTCCTTTATCCCGGATTTCTCCTAAAGTGTATCACTGCTGTTGCAGCAATTCCCACTCAGGCATTAACACAAACACCCCGCATGGAAGAAATACCAAGTGCCGAGACAGAAAGAATGAGATCCGAAGGTATGCCAAAATACATGCTAAGTCTGCAAGCTAAAACAGACAGAATTTTTGTTTCAGTAAATGTGCCAAATTTTATGTACTATTATATTTTGGTAGCAACAATGAGCATGATAAGAAAAGAAAAATTGAGAACTCATCACATGATGGATGAGAAATTATTCATTGGCAACACACAGAAGGTGAGCCAATTTTTTTGCATATCAATTTTGTACTTTCATTAGTATTTATTGAAGTACATAGTACTTGTATACAGAGCATACAAGATAAAATATCCATTCACCTATTTAGTCAATAAGTGCAAGATCAACTAGGATGGAGTAAAAAAATAAAAAAAATGGTTAATACATGACTGCTGGTAAATAGAAACGAACAGTCAAACCATGGTTACAGCTATGATGAACTAGCATAGAATATATGGCATGTAAACCCAGGAAAGTACATAAACGAGTGTGCATACCATGAGAACAAGTTATAGACTCCAATTGCAACGGTTGGCATATGCTTGGAAATGTAGTTCCCCTTGCTTCTCCTTCTCGTGGCGATACCTTCAAAAATAATATATGAGACAGTCAACTGAAATCAAAATAAACAACTAGGCATCTGATTAAACAAGTAGGATTTTAGTATCAATTTCATAATTCTTGAAGAAGAAAAGGCAGCATTGATAGAAATTGCATAGAAAAGAGCAATTGCAAATAAAGCAAGCCCGTAGTATGTATGGACGACTAGCAGGCCTTTCTGCGATGAAAAACAGTACTAGACCACAAAACCTGAAACAAAAATCTGTAGCACAACCAACTAAAAAAAAGATCGCTGGACTCAGGCTCAAGATCACCCCATGCGTCAAGCACATGAAGACAAAGAGAACTACCTCCCTCACACACAATGATGAGAAAAAGCTAGTAGGAAAAAGATGAATGGGTGAATGAACCTCGAACAATTTGTCATGAGTATGTGTTGTAAAAACGCATGGGCGGCCTACTTTGTAAGCAAACAAGACCAGCATTATAAGAATATAATTAATGTGTACTATTCTTGTTGCCTGCAATATGAAGCCTCCACTTGTTATTTTCATAATACCATCACATAAACAAGATTTTGATTGATCCAACCAAGAACAGAAACTTGAGCTCCTACAACTGAATCTACCTACATCAGATCATTCACATTGAGTTTAAGTCCATCACAGAATCATAGAATCTAACCCAGTATTAACCCACCATAACAAAAATTGGACTAGTTCAGACAATTCAATGCAAGAAAGAAAAAAATGACGCAATTGGGGATACTCACAATCGAGACTGCTTACAGTCACAAAGATGGGTCACAATTCTCTATCTATTTTAAAAACAGGGTCACATGTTGAGGAAATTGGACCGAAATCAAAATCTCTCTAACCTTGGGAGGCATATGAAGTTCAGGTAACTTGGATCTGGAGATAGGGGATCTCGTTGCAGGAGGCTGGTGGTACTCACGTACGAGTGGCAATCATCAAGTACTAGCAGCCTGCTGGTGGAGAGTGATGTGACGGAGCGATGGCCCTACTCGATTCCTGCTGGAGCCGAGGTTGCAGGCCGTTCCTCTCCCTCCGCCCGCCGTGTAGCCTACCGTTGACTAGGCCACCAAGTGTTGCACGCCGCCAAGGCCACCCACCACACCGCGAATCCTCCCGCAGCCGAATCAACTCGCCGTGAAACCGTCGCGATGTTGATCGAAGCAGCCGCTCGCATTCAGCCATGGGGACAGAGAAGGTTCTCCGAGGAAGATCGGGGCGAGAGCTGTGGGATGTGGGAATTAGGAACGAACCATCGGTGTAATTTTATTTTTGACTGAAAATAAAAATTATGTTGGACAGGCACGGAAGTGTGTACGTGGCTTGCCTTTCGGCAGGGGGAGGAGTAAACTCCAATGGGGTGTGGCGTGGTTCGTCCGACCGGGGTGAAGAATTACTAATTCTTCGCCCGGGGCCCCAAATAGACTTTATATAAGGGTCGCGCTATTCGTCATCCTGGTTGAGGAATAGTTATTCTTCACCCCCCTCTATTTTACCATCAATGCACCGTAATTTTACATTCCTTAAGTTTTGTCTTATTTCCGACGTAAAAAAAGACCGTAAGAAAATATATAATCGCCGTAAAAAATATTTTATGTTATGTAAAATTACAAACGTAAAAACATAGTCTAAAATAGACATAAACTACAATTTTTCTTGTCTTATGACCTATATTTTTATTTTCTTATGTCAAATTTTATGTAGTGAATCAATAGGAATGTAACTATTTGAATTCTAAACGTAATTTAATTATGAAATGATCGTAAGATTATCTCGAGTGAAGAATAACTTATTCTGCACCCTGTATGATGAATAGTAACACTATAGGGTCACGCTATTCGTCACCCTGAGCGAGGAAGAGTTATTCTTCATCCCCCTCTATTTTACCACCAATGATCCGTATTTTTACGTTCTGTAAATTTTATCTTATTTCCGACGTAAAAAGAGACCATAAGAAAATATATAATCGTTGTAAAAAATATTTTATGTTATGTAAAATTACAAACGTCAAAACATACTGTAAAATATACATAAAGTGCAAATTTTCTTGTCTTATGACCTATATTTTTATTTTCTTATGCCAAATTTTACATTATAAATCTATAGGGATGTAACTATTTAAATTGCAAACGTAATTTAATTACGAAATAATCGTATATATATATACACTCGCTCCTGCGTATGATATAGCATAAAAGGTGCTACGACACCTACAAATTTAGATCATAGACGTGACCTCACTGAATTTTGCTTTCAAAAAGAACCAAAACTGTGCAAATAGGAGGGCGCGCTCATCCGATATTCCAAACCGCGACGCTATGGGTTCGAGTACCAATGAGGAAAAGATAACGTGTCGTTTTTTTTTTTGATGTGATAACGTGTCGCTTCTTAAAACGTGTGTGTCCCGTGGAGTAAACACAAAGACTGAAGAAAGCTAGTGGCAGGTAGTACATGACATGGAAAAGGGGGAAGAAGATTGAAATTATAACGGGCCGCCACGCGTGTTTTCTTCCATGCATCAACATCATCGTGCGTGCCGGTGCTTTCTGCGGCCATCGTCAGGCCGATGATGCAAGCGGTGCCTGACATCCGTCACTCCTTGAATTCAACTTCTTCATACCCACTTGTACTTTCTTTTCAGCATAAGAAGAGACTACCTTTCCGATTTCTCTACTACTACTTAAAAAGAATGTAAAGTTTCATGTTTTATTTTATTACCCAACATACATTCGTCCAACATTCTTCGTATGATAATCAAACATGTTAATTTACTTATCTTTGGAATCAATTTCACTCTAATTTACTTTCCAAATTTCTTGTGAATTATTTTCATTATCCCAAAATAAGTGTCTCAACTTTGTACCAACTTTAGTACAAAGTTGTATTAAACTTGAGACATTTATTTTGAGACGAAGGGAGTATAAGATAAATCACCGCCATAATTTGATAAACATTTATTTCTGTAATCACATTAACATGAGTAGGTAAATCACAAACTAACGTATTGGACTATTTATATCTGTTGCAATGCATGGGTATTATCTCTGTCTATTAAAGAAACCTTTTGGTTAGACCTAAGAACAAACTACAACATAAAATAAAAGGAGAAAGTGACCCACTTGTAGTTGTACTAGCACGATGCTCCGCCGGCGACCGGAGAGCACGACTCGTACAGTGTCCGCGAGCGCATCCATACGACCATTTAAAGCTACTGCATCATCGGGTGCAAGTGCAACAGCTAGAAACCTTTTGTAAAGCCAAGGGATCTCGGGTTTTAAAAGTTCCGAGCTAGAGCGGAACCATGCTGGTCACGCAAGCGCTGGGGCGGAGCACGGGGCCGGTGAACATGGCGCGGCGCTTGATGAGTAGCCGCGCGTGGTCCCTGTCGTCGCCGGCCTCCCCGCAGCCACGCTACCGGAGCATCATCACCGTGCTGAGCATCGACGGCGGCGGCGTCCGTGGGATCATCCCCGGCACCATCCTTGCTTTACTCGAAGAGAAGCTCCAGGTTACTAATAACTAAGTTCTCCATATGATTTTTTTTTTGAAACGGAGTTCTCCATATAATTTAGGCAATCATGGTGCTTGCACTTGCACGCATCCATCGGTATATATATATGGTGTGTTTGAGCAGTTGTCGTGGCTGCGTGCGTAGGAGCTCGATGGGCCGGACGCAAGGATCACGGACTACTTCGACGTGGTCGCAGGGACGAGCACCGGAGGCCTGGTGGCTGCCATGCTCAACGCGCCCAACCCCAAGGGCCGCCCGCTCTTTGCCGCCAAGGATGTCAACAAGTTTTACCTCGAGCACTGCCCGAATATCTTCCCTGCCATCTGGTGAGGAGATGATTACTGTATGCATACTTTTAAATAGCGCGCTGTCACGCAGAAATACAAACTAGTGCTCGCGGTGCTATAGCATTTGGAGGAGCAACATGCTAATCCATTTAGCGTCATTTCACATCATTTGTCATGCTATAGTGTCAACTTATCGCGCTAATACTCCGGTCGCTATTCGCCCTTCTATTTAAAAGTTGAACTACTACTCTGTGAACACATATAAGACGGCTTATATTTGTTTATACACAGGGAGTATATGACTAGCTGCCTCGTGCAACTACGCTCAATGAAAGTACTCATGAGCTATTTACAATCTGTTTTGCAGCAAAGGGCCTATGGTTTGGCTCAGGAGCATGATGGGGCCCAAGCGGTCGTGAAGGAGCTGCTCGGCGACACGCGAGTCCATCAGACCCTCAAGAACATTGTCATTCCCACTTTTGACATCAAGCTCCTCCAGCCTACCATCTTTTCAACCTACGATGTACGTACGTAGAAGAACACAAACAAATCCATAGTGGCATGTCATTCAAATTGAATTATTTTGGTTGCCATTGTTTTTACATAACTAATAAAGTACGATTGTGTACATCAAGCGATGCAGTGACCGAAGGTTTATCTGTCTTTCAAAGTAAAAATATAAAATTAATAACATATATATGAAACGAAATTTGTACAGGCCATGAGAGATGTCTCCAAGAATGCTCTTCTGTCGGACGTCTGCATTAGCACGTCCGCCGCGCCGACCTATCTCCCCGGCCACCATTTCGAGACCAAGGACAAAGACGGCAAGACCCGGGCCTTCAACCTAATCGACGGAGGCGTCGTGGCTAACAATCCGGTAACTCGTGAGCACTAACACGACAAGCCAGCTTGATATGAGCTTGCTAACATAATTATGATATGTACTAGCTAACTCCTGTGATGCTGATGTGCGCCTCACTAACTTATATGGACTTGCATGCGCAGACGCTGTTGGCGATGACCCACATAAGCAAGCAGATCCTGCTGGGAAACCTGAACTTCTTCCCCAACAAGCCTGCGGGTTACGGCAAGTTCATGATCCTTTCGCTGGGCACCGGCACCGCTAAGATCGTAGAGAAGTTTGACGCAATTGAGTGCGGCAAGTGGGCCCTTCTCGGGTGGCTCTACAAGAGAGGTGCCACGCCGATCATTGATAGCTTCAGCGAGGCTAGTGCCGACCTCGTTGACATCCAAGCATCCGTGCTCTTTCAGACCCTGCACTGCAACAAGTGCTATCTCCGGATCCAGTACAACGAGCTCACCAGCGAAATGGCCTCCGTTGACGTGTCCACATCGAAGAACCTCAACGGGCTTGTTGGCATTGGCAAAGCGCTGCTAAAGAGACAGGTGTGCAAGATGAACGTCGAGACAGGCACGAATGAGCCCGATCTAAAGAGGGGCACCAACGAGGAGGAACTAGTCCATTTTGCCCGTATGTTGTCGGAAGAGCGCGACACTCGGAAGGTGGGCTACAAACATGGATAGTATGAATATTTGCTTCTGTCTGTATTTGATGACCCTTGCATGTTGGATATTTATGTGGCTTTCGAGATTTGTTCAGATGGTTATTGTCTAATGTGGAATTATTCATATAATTAACTTGACAAAAAAAGGTGGAATATTACTCAAGAAAATAATACTCGTGGTTTTGAGGACGGTTGTGCTTTTCAGAGCAGTACATGGCGGAAACAAACGCTCCTGAAATTCTTTTGGACACTTTAGGAACAAACGCTCCTGAAATTTTTGAAATTTTTGGAAACCGGATTTTCTGGCCCCTACCAGAAACAAAATATTATTGTTTATTTTGAAACAAATAGGTTGATTCGGCCCGGATTTTAGTCATGCTTTTGTGTGAGCTTGCGACTATGATAAGACTCATGCCAGAGTTGAGCTTGTGATACTAATACCCTCTATTCAACTGCCTTTTTGGTGATGCTACTTACAATATCCAACTGCCTTTTTTGTGGTGCCACTCACAATGTTGAGACTAGACTATAGAGACCTATTTGTGGACTCAATTTCCGTGTGTTTGATTATTTCACTGTTTCCAAAAAAACATGTAACACCAAGCAACTTAACTAACCATGATAAAATGTGTTGGTTCTGAGTCTATAATGTACTAGTTTCTAGCACACACAATTGAATTGTGCATGTGAGATCATTTCCATTCTAATCACGTGGGTTAACAGCCTGTAGAGCTGATCTTGCAAAACAAAACCAAGTCTTTGGCCCTATACTGCTATGAAAGTACACATACTTACATATAAAATACTCAATTTGCATGTGTTTATTCTGTATTGTATTCCAGCATAACCATCCTAGGCACCTTGAGTACTACTTAAGATTCCGCCTTCTTTTCCTCGAGTTAATAATATGAAGAATTCCACATTACATATGTTAATAATATGAATAATGCCACATTGGACAATAACTATATGAAGAAATGCTGAAAGCCATATAAATATCCAACAGGCATACATACAGCATCAAATTCAAACAAGAGCAAATATTCAAACTATCCACCAAGTTCGTTGGCCAACTTCTGAAATCTGGCTTTGCGCTCTTCCGATAGCATGCGTGCGAAATGGGCCAGTTCCTCCTTGTTAGTGCCCCTCTTTAGATTGGGCTCGTTCTTGCCGGTCTCGACGTTCACCATGCACACCTGCCTCTTTAGCAGCACCTCGCCAACAACAATGAGCCCGTTGAGGTGCTTTGATGTGGACACATCAACGGAGGCCATGTCGCCGGTAAGCTTGTCCTCCTGGATCCGGAGGTAATGCTTGTTGCAGTGTAGTGCCTGAAAGAGCACAGACGCCTGGATGTGGACAAGGTCGGCACTGGCCTCGCTGAAGCTGTCAATGATCGGCGTGGCACCCCTCTTGTAGAGCCACCCGAGAAGGCCCCACTTACTGCACTCAGCTACGTCAAACTTCTCTTCCATCTTGGCGGTGCCGGTGCCCAGCGAAAGCATCATGAACTTGCCGTAGTCCGCAGGCTTGATAGGGAAGTAGTCCGGGTTTCCCATCAGGATCTGCTTGCTTACATGGGTCATTGCCAGCAGCGTCTGCGCATGCACGTCCATGTAAGTTAGTGAGGCGCACATCAGCATCACATAAGTCAACTAGTACAGATCATATAAGCCTAATTTAGCTTTAACAAGACGCCATCAAGGTTAGCACGAGTTACCGGATTGTTAGCAACGACGCCTCCATCGATGAGGTTGAAAGCCCGGGTCTTGCCATCTTTGTCTCCTTGGTCTCAAATGGTGGCCAGGGAGGTAGGTCGGTGCTGCGGACGTGCTGATACAGACATCTGACAGAAGAGCATTCTTGGAGACATCCCTCATGGCCTATAAAGATTTCCTTATTACTCTAGGTTTCCTTCCTTGTAGTTCAACTCTATTGCATGAAACAACTTGTTCCTCTTAACATGGATGCACATGAATCTTTTTTCTGCTCTTCTACGCACGTACGTCATAGGTGGAGAAGATTGTAGGCTGGTGGAGCTTCATATCGAAGGTGGGGATGACGATGTTCTTGAGCGTCTGATCGACTCGCGTGTCGCCAAGCAGTTCCTTGACGACCTTGTGCAGGTGCTGGCCGTTGTACTTGGGCCCCATCATGCTCTTGAGCCAGCCCAGAGGTCCTTTGCTGCACGACAGAGAGTACATAGTTCATGAGTACTCTCGTTTAAGATTTGATTCCGCGAATGTAATCCTTACTAGACGGCAGGGAAGATATTCGGGCAGTGTTCGAGGTAGAACGTGTTGACATCCTTGGCGGCGAAGAGTGGGCGGCCTTGGGCGTTGGGCGCGGTGAGCATGGCGGCCACCAGGCCCCCCATGCTCGTCCCGGCGACCACGTCGAAGTAGTCCGCGATCCTCGCGTCTGGCCCATCAAGCTCCTAGGCACACCCAAGAATTCATTTGCCGATTTGTGCCGCTGGTGGATACGTGGAAGTGCAAGCAGGATGGTTGCCTAAATTATATGGAAAACTTAATTAGAAAAGGTGTGATGGCATCCGGGAGTCCCGGCACCCCATTATCAGCCCCGTCCAGTAGTGCTGAGATTCGTGCTGAGGTCTGACTAGGATCAGACCATTTACAGCAAGAGCCAGCTTTGTCAGCATTTCCCTCGTCTAATTGCGTTGGACTGGTCAGTGGCTATAAGCGATAGGCGCCTAGTATCTGCGACTAGCCTGTACCCGACAGGTATGAGGAGGTCACTGTTTTTGCCATGTGACCGGCCATGCCTTCGTACAAGTGTGGTGTGAGGAGGCAGGGGCATGCACTGCAATTTAATTTTGCTACAGACGGAGCTAATGCAGTAAAGAAGTGTTGTCAAATCAATCATGTCAGCTGTATGGCCTAAGAACGGTGGGAAAAGGGCATTCCTGGCAGTGGTAAGATGAGTCTGTTTAGTGCCATTGGCCCATTGCTAGCTATGAGTCTGCCGTGAAAGTGGTCAGACAAAGTTCCAATTGTACTCCTTCTGTTTCATAATGTAGTGCCTATAAATTTTTTGAGAAGTCAAACTTTACAAACTTTAATCAAGTTTATAGAGAAAAATATTTATATTTACAATATCAAAAATATATAATGTGAAACTACATCTTATAATGAATTTAGTGATATATGTTTCGCACTCTAGATGTAAATATTTTTCTTCACAAACTTGATCAAAGTTTGTGAGGTTTGATTTTTAAAAAAATCTATACATTATGGAACGGAAGGAGTAAGAATTACACCCTCTTAATCGTGCAGTCAACCTCACTATGTCGATCGACAAGACAAATCAATCGGCCCGATCGGGAAGTGACAGGTGCAGTGGAATCTGCTACAGTGCCTACGAGGCCCAGCTCCCGCTGTTACTTGTTACTGTTTCAGTAAGTCTGCTAAACAAAAAAAGTTGCAGTGCGTGGCACATATCTCCAGGACTCCTGTTCTGCATTGACGACGGCGATAAAAGGGTGCCGGGACACCTGGGTCCTAAAAGGCCTGTCTCTACTTAGTTAGTCATCTGGAGCTTTTCTTCGAGGAAAGCGAGGATGGTGCCGGGGATGACCCCATGGACGCCGCCACCGTCGATGCTGAGCACGGTGATGATGCTCCCGTAGCGCGGCTGCGGGGTGGCGGGCGATGTCAGCAACCACGCGCGGCTGCTCAGCCCACGCCGCGGCACGTTCACTGGCCCGGTGCTTTGCCCCGGCGCTTGCATGATCGGCATGGTCCCGCTCTACCTCCGACCTAGGAAGACCGGATATCCCTTGGCTTTACAAAAGGTTTCTAGATGTTGCACTTGCAGCCCGGATGGTGCAGTGGCTTTAAATGGTTGGATGGATGCGGTCACGCCTCACGGAGTTGTTCATCAAAAGGAAAAAGGCTCACGGACATCGTATGACTCGTGCTCTCCGGTCGCCGGCGAAAATCAGTGCAAGTGGTTCAGTGTGACTGAAGAGGTTGAATTCAAGGAGAGAGGGTCGGGCGGGCACCGTGCGCGTCATCGACCTGATGATGGCAGCGCAGGAAAGCACCGTGCACGCGCGGTGATGCATGGAAAAAATGTTAGATGTAAAACAAGAGAGACAAGAGACAGAGATGTAAAAGTGAACAATTATTCTCATTGATGATGGGATTACACACATATATATAGCCCCCGAAGGGATGTGTCCAAAGGGACATGAGGCAACCGTCTTTGTCAGGAAAAGCAGGGATTAATAGGATTAATTATTATTTTTTGCGGGCAATTAATAGGATTAATTAAATCCTAGCACTCCTCCTAATCCATGCTTTTTAGTGTAAGTATTATCATCTTGAAAACTCCTCTAAAACCCTGTGGGAAAAAGTGAGGATATATGTGTTTGATATGTTGCTAAAACTCCTACAAACCTAGTGGGAAAATAAGGAGAAAATTATGCAACATATAATGATTATTGTCTCTTTCAACTCAATATGTGAAAACTCATAGAATCAAGAGGACAATAAATATGTCGTATATACTTTCCTAAAAACCCCGGTGGGGAAAACGGAAAGTATGACATATAATCTTGTGTTGATAACTTGATATTACCTCACTAAATGTTTTTATAAGAACATGTATAGTGATCTCATGAAGGGAAAAAGAGTGTAATATGATGCATTGAGCAGGAACAATTCAGGAAGATACACCCCCTGGTTCTTGCAAAACTAGAAGCCGTTACATACCAATTCCATGAACATATTTCTGGAACAAAGAAGTTGGTAGGGACTTCGTGAGGAAATCAGTCACATGATTTGACTTGCAAGATATGCAATATAGTGATATTGCTTATTATATAACCATGAGGCCTGTTTTGAAGACTCTCATGGGATGGCTACCACACCTAACAGGAACACAAAGCTTGTCTATGATTTGACATACTAGGGATCTGATTGGTGTATCCAATGATATTGGTTTCCAGATTTCTCTGAAAATGAAAGATTAGGACAAGATATTTGATCCATTGGAGATATCGAAAGATATTCTTGAGTCTCAACCAATTGTTCTTGCCGGATCCAATACATGCACTCTGATATGGAACCTTAGGTCCCAACATCTTATTTCCATCTCCTCATTGTCTAGATGAATCTTTCTCTACGTCTAGAGAACAAATAACCATGGAAATTATGGATGGATAAGACTTCTCCACAGTCAGTTTCTCCAATATTCTGGATATAGACAACATGGTGTACTATAATGCATGAGTGAAGGTGCTCGAGGTATAACCAAATCCTTCATCTCAAATTCCGTCATTTAGATGATCACACGATTCGTTATTGCAGGAGTAATCCTTGTATATGACGATCATGCATGGATAATCATCATTGTAGGAGTAATCCTTGCATGTAAGAAACTCACTACGTCGGTTGTACCAAATGTACCGACAATAATAAGACATATGGTGACTTGTTGATGTTATACAATGTATGTTGCATTTTGCATTTTGATTTAGAAGTGGTACTTTTGGGAACCATCTATCACTAGTGCAGAACCGGGCAATAGCACCGGTTCGTAAGGCCTTTAGTC
>NC_041392.1:703315787-703318454 GCF_002162155.2 Triticum dicoccoides | reverse complement strand
GGGGGCAGGGAGCCCTTTAGTACCGGCCGGTTGGTGACACCAACCGGTATTAAAAGGTTGGGTGCTTTTGGGTTTATGATTTCTTTTTCATTTAATTTTGTGTTTTCCATTTAATTCTTTTTCGTTTGCTGGTATTTTACGATACTATATATTGTACACGTTATGCATATATATAAATAGAATTTCTAGTAGAACCGATCATATATATATATTAATTAATTCACACATATATACACACATGTATGTATATATATATATATATATATATATATATATATATATATATATATATATATATATATATATATATATGGTCGCGCTATTCGTCACCCTGAGTGAGGAATAGTTATTCTTCACCCCTCTCTATTTTACCATCAATGCACCGTAATTTTTATGTTCCGTAAGTTTTGTCTTATTTCCGACGCAAAAAAGGACCGTAAGAAAATATATAATCACCGTAAAAAATATTTTATGTTATGTAAAATTAGAAACGTAAAAATATAGTCTAAAATACACATAACTGCAAATTTTCTTGTCTTATTACCTATATTTTTATTTTCTTATGTCAAATTTTATGTTTTGAATCAATAGGAATGTAACTATTTGAATTCGAAACGTAATTTAATTATGAAATGATTGTAAGATTACCTCGGGTGAAGAATAACTTATTCTGCATCCTAGGTGATGAATAGTAACACTATATATATATATATATATATATATATATATATATATATATATATATATATATAATTAGCTAGCTATATACAATTTCTCATAATTGGTGCCTTTGAAGCCAGTGGCATTAGCCTAATTGGTGCCTTTGGAGCACGATAACAATTGGAAGTGGTTCATGGGGGCGGTAGCGGGTAATAGTATACTCCTTTGGGATCTATGACCTGGTCGAGCAAAAATCCCGTTATTTCCTTTTGAATTGCTTGTATGCGCTCCGTTGCTAGGAGCTGCTCCCGCACCTCTTTGAACTGTTAAGAAGGAGATCAATATGCATGTGTATTAGTTGTGTGACTAGATATCGATAATGGTGTAAAAATTGTGAATAGTGTTCTGACAAACGTATCCACTCCTGTCTTTGAGATCTGCTCCTTTCGGACGCCATCATACGAATGTTCTCGCAAACGTAGTATGCACACAGATTATTCCCCGACGCCTGCTTCAGGGCCTTTACGAGAATGGAATTTGATCAGATAATAATTAATCAAGTATGATAATTAAAGAGATGGCAGCTAGCTAGCTAGCTAGTACTACTTAATTACTTACCTTGGGTCAATAACATTTCAGCTTTTGGTTCCATTGTCCTGAAGTGACGCTAATGAACTTTGACCAAGCCCTGCCCGCCGACAAAGAAAATGAATAAAGGGGTTATTAAATAGTTCATATCAGGAAATGACGAACTAAATAGGCCAAGATATAGTTAATAATGATTGAAATTACCTGTTGACTATCCCAGACAAGATGGTGTAGTCACTTGCTTTTTTAAGTAGTGAGCCCAGTATTTCAACTGTTCCTTCCTCAACTTTAATGATTAACAAGATCCAGTGAAATCTGCATGCACACACGTTTGCATGTCTTAATTAAGCGGGCATATGTAAGCAAAAACATGTAGCTAGCTAGTAGGCAAAAACAGAATTTGTAGTACAAGACAGTGTGACTCACTCGAAGTTGTAAGGAAGTAGTATATCTTCATCGGTATTAAGGCGCTTGAAGAACTCTAGCATGCTTTCCTCTACACTTTTTTCATAATATGGATCTAATTTCCATGTGTATTCATTAATGGTATTTGGGTCAATGAACCCAATGCCATAGCGTTCACCTTTTTTCATTTCATAAATCTTCATCCTGCATAATACCACGGAAAAGAATATAGTGAGGATAATTACAGGTAATGATCGATCAAAATGATCACTACAGCTAGCTTGAGACTTAAATTACAGAAAGAACTCACTTACAGACAATAGCAACTGACGATAGATTTGTCGAGTGCGTCTTGATTGTATAACTGAAATAGTTCTGAATATTCAACGGACACAACTTTCTCATGGTAGTAATGTGTTGGGTTCGTAGTAATTTCAAAAAATTTCCTACGCACACGCAAGATCATGGTGATGCATAGCAACGAGAGGGGGAGAGTGTGATCTACGCACCCTTGTAGATCGACAACGGAAGTGTTAACTTGGTTGATGTAGTCGTACGTCTCCACGGCTCGACCGATCAAGCACCGAAACTACGGCACCTCCGAGTTCTAGCACACGTTCAGCTCGATGACGATCCCCGGACTCCGATCCAGCAAAGTGTCGGGGAAGAGTTCCATCAGCACGACGGCGTGGTGACGATCTTGATGTTCTACCGTCGCAAGGCTTCGCCTAAGCACCGCTACAATATTATCGAGGACTATGGTGGAAGGGGGCACCGCACACGGCTAAGAATATGATCACGTGGATCAACTTGTGTCTCTAGGGGTGCCCCGTGCCTCCGTATATAAAGGCTCAAAAGGGGGGTGGGGTGGCCGGCCAAGAGGTGGTGCGCCAGGAGGAGTCCTACTCCTTCCGGGAGTAGGACTCCCCCCTTTCCTAGTTGGAATAGGATTCGCGGAGGGGGGAAAAGAGGAGAGAGAGGAGGAAGGGGAGCCGACCCCCTCTCCTTGTCCTA
>NC_041392.1:703279742-703315605 GCF_002162155.2 Triticum dicoccoides | reverse complement strand
GGGGGAGGGGCGCGTGGCCCATCTATGGCCACCTCTCCTCTCTTCCACTAAGGCCCACTAAGGCCCATATACCTTCCGGGGGGTTCCGGTAACCTCCCGGTACTCCGGTAAAATCCCGATTTCACCCGAAACACTTTCGATATCCAAATATAGGCTTCCAATATATCAATCTTTATGTCTCGACCATTTCGAGACTCCTCGTCATGTCCGTGATCATATCCGGGACTCCCAACAAACTTCGGTACATCAAAATGCATAAACTCATAATATAACTGTCATCGTAACCTTAAGCGTGCGGACCCTACGGGTTCGAGAACAATGTAGACATGACCGAGACACGTCTCCGGTCAATAACCAATAGCGGAACCTGGATGCTCATATTGGCTCCTACATATTCTACGAAGATCTTTTATCGGTCAGACCGCATAACAACATACGTTGTTCCCTTTGTCATCGGTATGTTACTTGCCCGAGATTCGATCGTCGGTATCCCATACCTAGTTCAATCTCGTTACCGGCAAGTCTCTTTACTCGTTCCGTAATACATCATCCCGCAACTAACTCATTTAGTTGCAATGCTTGCAAGGCTTAAGTGATGTGCATTACCGAGAGGGCCCAGAGATACCTCTCCGACAATCGGAGTGACAAATCCTAATCTCGAAATACGCCAACCCAACATGTACCTTTGGAGACACCTGTAGAGCTCCTTTATAATCACCCAGTTACGTTGTGATGTTTGGTAGCACACAAAGTGTTCCTCGGGCAAACGGGAGTTGCATAATCTCATAGTCATAGGAACATGTATAAGTCATGAAGAAAGCAATAGCAACATACTAAACGATCGGGTGCTAAGCTAATGGAATGGGTCATGTCAATCAGATCATTCAACTAATGATGTGATCCCGTTAATCAAATGACAACTCTTTGTCCATGGTTAGGAAACATAACCATCTTTGATTAACGAGCTAGTCAAGTAGAGGCATACTAGTGACACTCTGTTTGTCTATGTATTCACACATGTATTATGTTTCCGATTAATACAATTCTAGCATGAATAATAAACTTTTATCATGATATAAGGAAATAAATAATAACTTTATTATTGCCCCTCGGGCATATTTCCTTCAGTCTCCCACTTGCACTAGAGTCAATAATCTAGATTACATCACCATGTGATTAACATCGATAGTTCACATCATCATGTGATTAACACCCATAGTTCACATCGCCATGTGACCAACACCCAAAGGGTTTACTAGATTCAGTAATCTAGTTCACATCGCTATGTGATTAACACCCAAAGAGTACTTAAGGTGTGATCATGTTTTGCTTGTGAGAGAATTTTAGTCAACGGGTCTGCCATATTCAGATCCGTATGTATTTTGCAAATATCTATGTCAACATTGCTTTGCACGGAGCTACTCTAGCTAATTGCTCCCACTTTCAATATGTATCCAGATTGAGACTTAAAGTTATCTAGATCAGTGTCAAAACTTGCATCGATGTAACTCTTTACGACGAACCTTTTGTCACCTCCATAATCGAGAAACATATCCTTATTCCACTAAGGATAATTTTGACCGCTGTCCAGTGATCTACTCCTAGATCACCATTGTACTCCCTTGCCAAAATCAGTGTAGGGTATACAATAGATCTGGTACACAGCATGGCATACTTTATAGAACCTATGGCTGAGGCATAGGGAATGACTTTCATTCTCTTTCTATCTTCTGCCGTGGTCGGGCTTTGAGTCTTACTCAATTACATACCTTGTAACATAGGTAAGAACCCTTTCTATGACTGTTCCATTTTGAACTACTTCAAAATCTTGTCAATGTATGTACTCATTGAAAAAAACTTATCAAGCGTCTTGATCTATCTCTATAGATCTTGATGCTCAATATGTAAGCAGCTTCACCGAGGTATTTCTTTGAAAAACTCCTTTCAAACACTCCTTTATGCTTTGCAGAATAATTCTACATTATTTCCGATCAACAATATGTCATTCACATATACTTATCAGAAATGTTGTAGTGCTCACTTTCTTGTAAATACAGGCTTCACCACAAGTCTGTACAAATCTATATGCTTTGATCATACTATCAAAGTGTTTATTCCAACTCCGAGATGCTTGCACCAGTCCATAGATGGATCGCTGGAGCTTCCTTATTTTGTTAGCACCTTTAGGATTGACAAAACCTTCTGGTTGCATCATATACAACTCTTTCTTTAAGAAATCCATTAAGGATTGCAGTTTTGTTATCCATTTGCCAGATTTCATAAAATGCGGCAATTGCTAACATGATTTGGACAGACTTTTATGCATCGATACGAGTGAGAAAATCTCATCGTAGTCAACACCTTGAACTTTGTTGAAAACCTTTTGCGACAATTCTAGCTTTGTAGACAGTAATATTACCGTCAGCGTCAGTCTTCTTCTTGAAGATCCATTTATTTTCTATTGCTTGCCGATCATCGGGCAAGTCAACTAAAGTCCATACTTTGTTCTCATACATGGACCCCATCTCAGATTTCATGGCTTCAAGCCATTTTGCGGAATCTGGGCTCACCATCGCTTCTTCATAGTTCGCAAGTTCGTCATGGTCTAGTAACATGACTTCCAAAACAGGATTACCATACCACTCTGGTGCAGATCTCACTCTGGTTTACCTACGAGATTTGGTAGTAACTTGATCTGAAGTTACATGATCATCATCATTAGCTTCCTCACTAATTGGTGTAGTAGTCACAAGAACAGATTTCTGTGATGCACTACTTTCCAATACGGGAGATGGTACAATTACCTTATCAAGTTTTCTACTTTCCTCCCACTCACTTCTTTCGAGAGAAACTCCTTCTCTGGAGGATCCATTCTTAGCAATGAATGTCTTGCCTTCGGATCTGTGATAGAAGGTGTACCCAATAGTCTCCTTTGGGTATCCTATGAAGACATATTTCTCCGATTTGGGTTTGAGCTTATCAGGATGAAACTTTTTCATATAAGCATCACAATCCCAAACTTTAAGAAACGACAACTTTGGTTTCTTGCCAAACCACAGTTCAGATTGTGTCGTCTCAACGGACTTAGATGGTGCCCTTTTAAACGTGAATGCAGCTGTCTTTAATGCATAACCCCAAAACGATAGTGGTAGATCGGTAAGAGACATCATAGGTCGCACCATATCTAATAAAGTACGGTTATGACATTCGGACACACCATTATGTTGTGGTGTTCCAGGTGGCGTGAGTAGTAAAACTATTTCACATTGTTTTAACTGAAGACCAAACTCATAACTCAAATACTCTTCTCCACGATCAGATTGTAGAAACTTTATTTTCTTGTTACGATGATTTTCCACTTTACTCTGAAATTCTTTGAACTTTTCAAATGTTTCATACTTATGTTTCATCAAGTAGATATACTCATATCTGCTGAAATCATCTGTGAAGATCAGAAAATAATGATATCTGTCGCAAGTCTCAATATTCATCGGACCACATACATCAGTATGTATGATTTCCAACAAATTTGTTGCTCGCTCCATTGTTCCGAAGAACGGAGTCTTAGTCATCTTGCCCATGAGGCATGGTTCGCAAGCATCAACTAATTCATAATCAAGTGATTCCAAAAGCCCATCAGCATGGAGTTTCTTCATGCGCTTTACACCAATATGACCTAAACAGCAGTGCCACAAATAAGTTGCACTATCATTATTAACTTTGCATCTTTTGGTTTCAATATTATGATTATGTGTATTACTACGATCGAGATCCAACGAACTATTTTCATTGGGTGTGTAACCATATAAGGTTTTATTCATGTAAACAGAACAACAATTTATTCTCTTACTTAAATGAATAACCCTATTACAATAAACATGATCAAATCATATTCATGCTCAACGCAAACACCAAATAACACTTATTTAGGTTCAACACTAATCCTAAAAGTATAGGGAGTGTGCGATGATGATCATATCAATCTTGGAACCACTTCCAACACACATCGTCACTTCACCCTTAACTAGTCTCTGTTTATTCTGCAACTCCCGTTTCGAGTTACTAATCTTAGCAACTGAACTAGTATCTATTACTGAGGGGTTGCTATAAACACTAGTAAAGTACACATCAATAACATGTATATCAAATATACTTATGTTCACTTTGCCATCCTTCTTATCCGCCAATCACTTGGGGTAGTTCTGCTTCTAGTGACCAGTCCCTTTGCAGTAGAAGCACTTAGTCTCAGGCTTAGGATCGGACTTGGGCTTCTTCACTTGAGCAGCAACTTGCTTGCCGTTCTTCTTGAAGTTCCCCTTCTTCCCTTTGCCCTTTTCTTGAAACTAGTGGTCTTGTCAACCATCAACACTTGATGTTTTTCTTGATTTCTACCTTCGTTGATTTCAGCATCACGAAGAGCTTGGGAGTTGTTTCCGTTATCCCTTGCATATTATAGTTCATCACGAAGTTCTACTAATTTGGTGATGGTGACTAGAGAATTCTGTCAATCACTATCTTATCTGGAAGATTAACTCCCACTTGATTCAAGCGATTGTAGTACCCAGACAATCTGAGCACATGCTCACTAGTTGAGCGATTCTCCTCCATCTTTTAGCTATAGAACTTGTTGGAGACTTCATATCTCTCAACTCGGGTATTTGCTTGAAATATTAACTTCAACTCCTGGAACATCTCATATGGTCCATGACGTTCAAAACGTCTTTGAAGTCCCGATTCTAAGCCATTTAAGTATGGTGCACTAAACTATCAAGTAGTCATCATATTGAGCTAGCCAAACGTTCATAACGTCTGCATCTGCTCCTGCAATAGGTCTGTCACCTAGCGGTGCATCAATGAGGATAAACCTCAGATCACGGATCCAATCCGCACCATTGCTACTAACATCTTTCAACACAATTTTCTCTAGGAACATATCAAAATAAACACAGGGAAGCAACAACGCGAGCTATTGATCTATAACATAATTTGCAAAATACTACTAGGACTAAGTTCATGATAAATTTAAGTTCAATCTAATCATATTACTTAAGAACTCCCACTTAGATAGACATCCCTCTAATCCTCTAAGTGATTACGTCATCCAAATCAACTGAACCATGTCCGATCATCACGTGAGATGGAGTAGTTTCATTGGTGAACATCACTATGTTGATCATATGTACTATATGATTCACGCTCGACCTTTCGGTCTCCGCGTTCTGAGGCCATATCTGTATATGCTTGGCTCGTCAAGTATAACCTGAGTATTCCGCGTGTGCAACTGTTTTGCACCCGTTGTATTTGAACGTAGAGCCTATCACACCCGATCATCACGTGGTGTCTCAACACGAAGAACTTTCGCAACGGTGCATACTCAGTGAGAACACTTCTTGATAATTAGTGAGAGATCATCTTATAATGCTACCGTCAATCAAAGCAAGATAAGATGCATAAAAGATAAACATCACATGCAATCAATATAAGTGATATGATATGGCCATCATCATCTTGTGCTTGTGATCTCTATCTCCGAAGCACCGTCATGATCACCATCGTCACCGGCACGACACCTTGATCTCCATCGTAGCATCGTTGTCGTATTACCAATCTTATGCTTCCACGACTATCGCTACCGCTTAGTGATAAAGTAAAGCATTACAACGCGATTGCATTGCATACAATAAAGCGACAACCATATGGCTCCTGCCAGTTGCCGATAACTCGGTTACAAAACATGATCATCTCATACAATAAAATTTAGCATCATGTCTTGACCATATCACATCACAACATGCCCTGCAAAAACAAGTTAGACGTCCTCTACTTTGTTGCTGCAAGTTTTACGCGGCTGCTACGGGCTTAAGCAAGAACCAATCTTACCTACGCATCAAAATCACAACGATAGTTTGTCAAGTTGGTGCTGTTTTAACCTTCGCAAGGACCGGGCGTAGCTGTTGGGGAACGTAGCAGAAATTCAAAATTTTCCTACGTGTCACCAAGATCTATCTATGGTGAGACCAGCAACGAGTAGAAAGAGAGTGCATCTACATACCCTTGTAGATCGCTAAGCGGAAGCGTTCAAGTGAACGGGGTTGATGGAGTCGTACTCGTTGTGATTCAAATCACCGATGATCAAGTGCCGAACGCACGGCACCTCCGCGTTCAACACACATACAGCCCGGTGACGTCTCCCAAGCCTTGATCCAGCAAGGAGAGAGGGAGAGGTTGAGGAAGACTCTATCCAGCAGCAGCACAACGGCATGGTGGTGGTGGAGGAGCGTGGCAATCCTGCAGGGCTTCGCCAAGCACCGCGGGAGAGGAGGAGTACTTGTGAGAGGGGGAGGGCTGCGCCAGAACTTCGTCTATAGCTCCCATGCGCCTCCCCATTATATATAGGGGTGGAGGGGCTGGTTTCTTGCCCTCCAAGTCCATTGGGGCGTTGTCCAAGGTGGGAGGAAAGAAATCTCATTATTTCCTTCCCCACCTATTGTTATCCCCCCTTTTTAGGGATCTTAATCTTATCCCTTCGGGATATGATCTTATTCCTTTTAAGGGGGGATCTTGGTGCGCCTTGACCAGGGGTGTGGGGCCTTGCCCCCACTACCCACGTCCATGTGGGTCCCCCCATGCAGGTGGGCCCCACTCCGGAACCTTCTAGAACCTTCCCAGTACAATACCGAAAAATCCCGAACATTTTCCGGTGGCCAAAATAGGACTTCCCATATATAAATCTTTACCTCCGGACCATTCCGGAACTCCTTGTGACGTCCGGGATCTCATCCGGGACTCCGAACAACATTCGGTAACCACATACAAACTTCCTTTATAACCCTAGCTCATCGAACCTTAAGTGTGTAGACCCTACGGGTTCGGTAGACATGTAGACATGACCGAGACGTTCTCCGGTCAATAACCAACAGCGGGATCTGGATACCCATGATGGCTCCCACATGTTCCACGATGATCTCATCAGATGAACCACGATGTCAAGGACTTAATCAATCCCGTATTCAATTCCCTTTGTCTATCGGTATGTTACTTGCCCGAGATTCGATCGTCGGTATCCAATACCTTGTTCAATCTCGTTACCGGCAAGTCACTTTACTCGTTCCGTAACACATCATCCCGTGATCAACTCCTTGGTCACATTGCGCATATGATGATGTCCTACCGAGTGGGCCCAGAGATACCTCTCCGTTTACACGGAGTGACAAATCCCAGTCTCGATCCGCATAAAACAATAGATACTTTTGGAGATACCTATAGTGCACCTTTATAGTCACCCAGTTACGTTGTGACGTTTGATACACCCAAAGCACTCCTACGGTATCCAGGAGTTACACGCTCTCATGGTCGAAGGAAGAGATACTTGACATTGGCAAAGCTCTAGCAAATGAACTACACGATCTTTTGTGCTAGTCTTAGGATTGGGTCTTGTCCATCACATCATTCTCCTAATGATGTGATCCCGTTATCAACGACATCCAATGCCCATAGCCAGGAAACCAGGACTATCTGTTGATCACAACGAGCTAGTCAACTAGAGGCTCACTAGGGACATATTGTGGTCTATGTATTCACACGTGTATTACGATTTCCGGATAATACAGTTATAGCATGAATAAAAGACAATTATCATGAACAAGGAAATATAATAATAATACTTTTATTATTGCCTCTAGGGCATATTTCCAACAGTCTCCCACTTGCACTAGAGTCAATAATCTAGTTCACATCGCCATGTGATTAACACTCACAAGTCACATCGCCATGTGACTAATACCCAAGAGTTTACTAGAGTCAGTAGTCTAGTTCACATCACTATGTGATTAACACTCAATGAGTTTTATGTTTGATCATGTTGCTTGTGAGAGAGGTTTTAGTCAACGGGTCTGAACCTTTCAGATCCGTGTGTGCTTTACAAATCTCTATGTCATCTCCTAGATGCAGCTACCACGCTCTATTTGGAGCTATTCCAAACAACTGTTCTACTTGGAGCTATTCTAAATTATTGCTCCATTATATGTATCCAGTCTCTCTACTCAGAGCTATCCGGATAGGTGTCAAGCTTGCATCGTCGTAACCTTTATGCCGAACTCTTTTACCACCTCCATAATCGAGAAAATTCCTTAGTCCACTAGTTACTAAGGATAACTTTGACCGCTGTCCTGTGAGCCATTCTTGGATCACTCTTGTACCCCTTGACTGACTCATGGCAAGGCACACTTCAGGTGCGGTACACAGCATAGCATACTGAAGAGCCTACGTCTTAAGCATAGGGGACGACCTTCGTCCTTTCTCTCTATTCTGCCGTGGTCGAGCTTTAAGTCTTAACTTCGTACCTTACAACTCAGGCAAGAACTCCTTCTTTGACTGGTCCATCTTGAACACCTTCAAGATCATGTCAAGGTATGTGCTCATTTGAAAGTATTATTAAGCATTTTGATCTATCCTTATAGATCTTGATGCTCAATGTTCAAGTAGCTTAATCCAGGCTTTCCATTAAAAACACTTTCAAAATAACCCTATATGCTTTCCAGAAATTCTACGTCATTTCTGATCAACAATATGTCAACAACATATACTCATCAGAAATTCTATAGTGCTCCCACTCACTTCTTTGGAAATACAAGTTTCTCATAAACTTTGTACAAACCCAAAAATTTTGATCATCATCAAAGCATACATTCCAACTCCGAGATGCTCACTCCAGTCCTTAGAAGGATTGCTGGAGCTTTGCATACTTATTAGCATCTTTCGGGATTGATAAAACCTTCCGGTTGTATCACATACAACCTTTCCTCATTAAAATCGTCGAGGAAACAATGTTTTGACATCCTATCTGCAAGATTTCATAAATAATGCAGTAATCGCTAATATAATTCCAACAGACTCTTAGCATCGCTACGAGTGAGAAAATCTCATCGTAGTCAACTCCTTGAACTTGTCGGAAAACATCTTAATGACAAGTTGAGCTTTCTTAATGGTGACATTTACCATCATTGTCCGTCTTCCTTTTGAAATCCATCTGTACTCATTAGCCTTACGACCATCGAGCCGTTCTGCCAAAGTCTACACTTTGTTTTCATACATGGATCCTCTCTCGGATTTTATGGCCTCAAGCCATTTATCGGAATCCGGGCCCACCATCGCTTCTCCATAGCTCGTAGGTTCATTGTTGTCTAGCAACATGACCTTCAAGACAGGATTACGTACCACTCTGAAGTAGTACGCATCCTTGTCATCCTACGAGGTTTGGGAGTGACTTGATCCGAAGTTTCATGATCAATATCATAAGCTTCCACTTCAATTGGTGTAGGTGCCACAGGAACAACTCCCTATGCCCTGTCACACACTAGTTGAAGAGACGGTTCAATAACCTCATCAAGTCTCCACCATCCTCCCACTCAATTCTTTCGAGAGAAACTTTTCCTCGAGAAAGGACCCGATTCTAGAAACAATCCATATTGCTTTCGGATTTGAATTAGGAGGTATACCCAACTGTTTTGGGTTTCCTATGAAGATGCATTTTATCCGCTTTGGGTTCGAGCTTATCAACCTGAAACTTTTTCATATAAGCGTCGCAGCCCCAAACTTTTAAGAAACGACAACTTAGGTTTCTCTAAACCATAATTCATACGGTGTCATCTCATCGGAATTACGTGGTGCCCTATTTAAAGTGAATGTGGTTGTCTCTAATGCCTAACCCATGGACAATAGTGGTAATTCGATAAGAGACATCATGGTACGCACCATATCCAATAGGGTGCAACTATGATGTTCGGACACACCATCACACTATGGTGTTCCAGGCGGTATTAATTGCGAAACAATTTCCACAATGTCTTAATTGTGTGCCAAAACTCGTAACTCAGATATTCATCTCTATGATCATATCATAGACATTTTATCCTCTTGTCACAATGATCTTCTACTTCACTCTGAAATTACTTGAACCATTCAATAATTCAGACTTGTGTTTCATCAAGTAAATATTCTCAACATCTACTCGAATCATCTGTGAAGTAAGATCATAACGATATTCACTGCATGCCTCAGCACTCATTGGATTGGACACATCAAAATGTGTTACTTCCAACAAGTTGCTATCTTGTTCCATCTTACTGAAAACGTGGCTTTTCAGTCATCTTGCCCATGTGGTATGATTTGCATATCTCAAGTGATTCAAAATCAAGTGAGTCCAAACGGTCCATTTGCATGGAGTTTCTTCATGCATATACACCAATAGACATGGTTCGCATGTCTCAAACTTTTCAAAAACAAGTGAGTCCAAAGATCCATCAACATGGAGCTTCTTCATGCATTTTATACCATTATGACTTACATGGCAGTGCCACAAGTAAGTGGTACTATCATTACTATCTTATATCTTTTGGCATGAAAATGTGTATCACTACGATCGAGATTTAATAAACCTTTCAGGTTTAATACTAATCTTGATGGTAGAGGGAGCGTGCGATGTTTGATCACATCAAACTTGTAAACACTTCCAACATATATCGTCAGCTCACCTTTAGCTAGTCTTCGTTTATTCCGTAGCTTTTATTTCGAGTTACTAACACTTAGCAACCGAACCGGTATCTAATACCCTGGTGCTACTAGGAGTACTAGTAAAGTACACATTAACATAATGTATATCCAATATACTTCTATCGACCTTGCCAGCCTTCTTATCTACCAAGTATCTAGGGTAATTCTGCTCCAGCGGCTATTCCCCTTATCATAGAAGCACTTAGTCTCGGGTTTGGGTTCAATCTCGGGTTTCTTCACTGGTGCAGCAGCTGATTTGCCGTTTCATGAAGTATCCCTTCTTGCACTTGCCCTTCTTGAAACTAGTGGTTTCACCAACCATCAACAATTGATGCTCCTTCTTGATTTCTACTTTCGCGGTGTCAAACATCGCGAATACCTCAAGGATCATCATATCTATCCCTGATATGTTATAGTTCATCACGAAGCTCTAGCAGCTTGGTGGCAATGACTTTGGGGAAACATCACTATCTCATCTGGAAGATTAACTCCCACTTGATTCAAGTGATTGTTGCACTCAGACAATCTGAGCACAAGCTCAACGATTGAGCTTTTCTCCCTTAGTTTGCAGGCTAAGAAAATCGCCGGAGGTCTCATACCTCTTGATGTGGGCACGAGCCTGAAATCCCAATTTCAGCCCTCGAAACATCTCATATGTTCCGCGACGTTTCGAAAATGTCTTTGGTGCCTCTACTTAAACCATTTAACTGAACTATCACGTAGTTATCAAAACGTGTATGTTCGATGTTCGAAACATCCACAAACGACGTTTGGGGTTCAGCACACTGAGCAGTAAATTAAGGAAATAGGTGTTCTACTGTCCGCATAATCGCTACTGTCAACTTTCAACTATATTTTCTCTAGGAACATATCTAAACAGTGGAACTAAAGCGCGAGCTTACAACATAATTTGCAAAAAGGTCTTTTGACTATGTTCAAGATAATTAAGTTCATCTTATGAACTCCCACTTAGATAGACATCCCTCTGGTCATCTAAGTGATCACATGATCCGAGTCAACTAGGCCGTGTCCGATCATCACGTGAGACGGACTAGTCATCATCGGTGAACATCTTCATGTTGATCGTATCTACCATACGACTCATGCTCGACCTTTCGGTCTCCGTGTTTCGAGGCCATGTCTGCACATGCTAGGCTCATCAAGTTAACCCTAAGTGTTTTCGCTGTGTAAAACTGTCTTACACCCGTTGTATGTGAACGTAAGAATCCATCACACCCGATCATCACGTGGTGCTTAGAAGCGACGAACTGTAGCAATGGTGCACAGTTAGGGGAGAACACTTCTTGAAATTTTGTAAGGGATCATCTTATTTACTACCGTCGTCCTAAGCAAACAAGATGCATAAACATGATAAACATCACATGCAATCAAATAGTGACATGATATGGCCAATATCATTTTGCTCCTTTTGATCTTCATCTTCGGGGCTCCATGATCATCATCGTCACCGGCACGACACCATGATCTCCATCATCATGATCTCCATCATCGTGTCTTCATGAAGTTGTCACGCCAACGACTACTTCTACTTCTATGACTAACGCGTTTAGCAATAAAGTAAAGTAGTTTACATGGCGTTCTTCAATGACACGCAGGTCATACAATAAATAAAGACAACTCCTATGGCTCCTGCCGGTTGTCATACTCATCGACATGCAAGTCGTGAATCCTATTACAAGAACATGATCAATCTCATACATCACATATCATTCATCACATTCTTCTTGGCCATATCACATCACATAGCATACCCTGAAAAAACAAGTTAGACATCCTCTAATTGTTGTTGCATGTTTTACGTGGCTGCTATGGGTTTCTAGCAAGAACGTTTCTTACCTACGCAAGACCACAACGTGATATGCCAATTGCTATTTACCCTTCATAAGGACCCTTTTCATCGAATCCGTTCCGACTAAAGTGGGAGAGACTAGCACCCGCTAGCCACCTTATGCACCAAGTGCATGTCAATCGGTGGAACCTGTCTCACGTAAGAGTACGTGTAAGGTCGGTCCGGGCCGCTTCATCCCACAATACCGTCGAAACAAGATTGGACTAGTAACGGTAAGCATATTGAACAACATCAACGCCCACAACTACTTTGTGTTCTACTCGTGCAAAGAATCTACGCAATAGACCTAGCTCATGATGCCACTGTTGGGGAACGTAGCAGAAATTCAAAATTTTCCTACGTGTCACCAAGATCTATCTATGGAGAGACTAGCAACGAGTAGAAAGAGAGTGCATCTACATACCCTTGTAGATCGCTAAGCGGAAGCGTTCAAGTGAACGGGGTTGATGGAGTCGTACTCGTCGTGATTCAAATCACCGATGATCCTAGTGCCGAACGGACGGCACCTCCGCGTTCAACACACGTACAGCCCAGTGACGTCTCCCACGCCTTGATCCAGCAAGGAGAGAGGGAGAGGTTGAGGAAGACTCCATCCAACAGCAGCACAACGGCGTGGTGGTGGTGGAGGAGCGTGGCAATCCAGCAGGGCTTCGCCAAGCACCATGGGAGAGGAGGAGTAGGAAGAGAGGTAGGGTTGTGCCAGAACTTCGTATATAGCTCCCATGCGCCTCCCCACTATATATAGGGGTGGAGGGGCTGGTTTCTTGCCCTCCAAGTCCATTGGGGCGTTGGCCAAGGTGGGAGGAAAGAAATCTCATTATTTCCTTCCCCACCGATTGTTATCCCCCCTTTTTAGGGATCTTGATCTTATCCCTTCGGGATATGATCTTATTCCTTCTAAGGGGGGATCTTGGTGCGCCTTGACCAGGGGTGTGGGGCCTTGCCCCCACTACCCACGTCCATGTGGGTCCCCCCATGCAGGTGGGCCCCACTCCGGAACCTTCTAGAACCTTCCCGGTACAATACCGAAAAATCCCGAACATTTTCCGGTGGCCAAAATAGGACTTCCCATATATAAATCTTTACCTCCGGACCATTCCGGAACTCCTCATGACGTCCGGGATCTCATCCGGGACTCCAAACAACATTCGGTAACCACATACAAACTTCCTTTATAACCCTAGCGTCATCGAACCTTAAGTGTGTAGACCCTACGGGTTCGGGAGACATGTAGACATGACCGAGACGTTCTCCGGTAAATAACCAACAGCGGGATCTGGATACCCATGATGGCTCCCACATGTTCCACGATGATCTCATCGGATGAACCACGATGTCAAGGACTTAATCAATCCCGTATTCAATTCCCTTTGTCTATCGGTATGTTACTTGCCCGAGATTCGATCGTCGGTATCCAATACCTTGTTCAATCTCGTTACCGGCAAGTCACTTTACTCGTTCCGTAACACATCATCCCGTGATCAACTTCTTGGTCACATTGCGCATATGATGATGTCCTACCGAGTGGGCCCAGAGATACCTCTTCGTTTACACGGAGTGACAAATCCCAGTCTCGATCCGCATAAAACAATAGATACTTTCGGAGATACCTGTAGTGCACCTTTATAGTCACCCAGTTACGTTGTGACGTTTGATACACCCAAAGCACTCCTACGGTGTCCAGGAGTTACACGCTCTCATGGTCGAAGGAAGAGATACTTGACATTGGCAAAGCTCTAGCAAATGAACTCCACGATCTTTTGTGCTAGTCTTAGGATTGGGTCTTGTCCATCACATCATTCTCCTAATGATGTGATCCCGTTATCAACGACATCCAATGTCCATAGCCAGGAAACCATGACTATCTGTTGATCACAACGAGCTAGTCAACTAGAGGCTCACTAGGGACATATTGTGGTCTATGTATTCACACGTGTATTACGATTTCCGGATAATACAGTTATAGCATGAATAAAAGACAATTATCATGAACAAGGAAATATAATAATAATACTTTTATTATTGCCTCTAGGGCATATTTCCAACAGTCTCCCACTTGCACTAGAGTCAATAATCTAGTTCACATCGCCATGTGATTAACACTCACAGGTCACATCGCCATGTGACTAATACCCAAGAGTTTACTAGAGTCAGTAGTCTAGTTCACATCACTATGTGATTAACACTCAATGAGTTTTATGTTTGATCATGTTGCTTGTGAGAGAGGTTTTAGTCAACGGGTCTGAACCTTTCAGATCCGTGTGTGCTTTACAAATCTCTATGTCATCTCCTAGATGCAGCTACCACGCTCTATTTGGAGCTATTCCAAACAACTGTTCTACTTGGAGCTATTCTAAATTATTGGTCCATTATATGTATCTGGTCTCTCTACTCAGAGCTATCCGGATAGGTGTCAAGCTTGCATCGTCGTAACCTTTACGACGAACTCTTTTACCACCTCCATAATCAAGAAAATTCCTTAGTCCACTAGTTACTAATGATAACTTTGACCGCTGTCCTGTGAGCCATTCTTGGATCACTCTTGTACCCCTTGACTGACTCATGGCAAGGCACACTTCAGGTGCGGTACACAGCATAGCATACTGAAGAGCCTACGTCTTAAGCATAGGGGACGACCTTCGTCCTTTCTCTCTATTCTGCCGTGGTCGAGCTTTAAGTCTTAACTTCGTACCTTACAACTCAGGCAAGAACTCCTTCTTTGAATGGTCCATCTTGAACACCTTCAAGATCATGTCAAGGTATGTGCTCATTTGAAAGTATTATTAAGCATTTTGATCTATCCTTATAGATCTTGATGCTCAATGTTCAAGTAGCTTAATCCATGCTTTCCATTGAAAAACACTTTCAAAATAACCCTATATGCTTTCCAGAAATTCTACGTCATTTCTGATCAACAATATGTCAACAACATATACTCATCAGAAATTCTATAGTGCTCCCACTCACTTCTTTGGAAATACAAGTTTCTCATAAACTTTGTACAAACCCAAAATTTTTGATCATCATCAAAGCATACATTCCAACTCCGAGATGCTCACTCCAGTCCTTAGAAGGATTGCTGGAGCTTTGCATACTTATTAGCATCTTTCGGGATTGACAAAACCTTCCGGTTGTATCACATACAACCTTTCCTCATTAAAATTGTCGAGGAAACAATGTTTTGACATCCTATCTGCAAGATTTCATAAATAATGCAGTAATCGCTAATATAATTCCAACAGACTCTTAGCATCGCTACGAGTGAGAAAATCTCATCGTAGTCAACTCCTTGAACTTGTCGGAAAACATCTTAACGACAAGTCGAGCTTTCTTAATGGTGACATTTACCATCATTGTCCGTCTTCCTTTTGAAATCCATCTGTACTCATTAGCCTTACGACCATCGAGCCGTTCTGCCAAAGTCTACACTTTGTTTTCATACATGGATCCTCTCTCGGATTTTATGGCCTCAAGCCATTTATCGGAATCCGGGCCCACCATCGCTTCTTCATAGCTCGTAGGTTCATTGTTGTCTAGCAACATGACCTTCAAGACAGGATTACGTACCACTCTGAAGTAGTACGCATCCTTGTCATCCTACGAGGTTTGGGAGTGACTTGATCCGAAGTTTCATGATCAATATCATAAGCTTCCACTTCAATTGGTGTAGGTGCCACAGGAACTACTCCCTGTGCCCTGTCACACACTAGTTGAAGAGACGGTTCAATAACCTCATCAAGTCTCCACCATCCTCCCACTCAATTCTTTTGAGAGAAACTTTTCCTCGAGAAAGGACCCGATTCTAGAAACAATCCATATTGCTTTCGGATCTGAATTAGGAGGTATACCCAACTGTTTTGGGTTTCCTATGAAGATGCATTTTATCCGCTTTGGGTTCGAGCTTATCAACCTGAAACTTTTTCATATAAGCGTCGCAGCCACAAACTTTTAAGAAACGACAACTTAGGTTTCTCTAAACCATAATTCATACGGTGTCATCTCATCGGAATTACGTGGTGCCCTATTTAAAGTGAATGTGGTTGTCTCTAATGCCTAACCCATGAACGATAGTGGTAATTCGATAAGAGACATCATGGTACGCACCATATCCAATAGGGTGCAACTATGATGTTCGGACACACCATCACATTATGGTGTTCCAGGCGGTATTAATTGCGAAACAATTTCCACAATGTCTTAATTGTGTGCCAAAACTCGTAACTTAGATATTCATCTCTATGATCATATCATAGACATTTTATCCTCTTGTCACAATGATCTGCTACTTCACTCTGAAATTACTTGAACCATTCAATAATTCAGACTTGTGTTTCATCAAGTAAATATACTCAACATTTACTCGAATCATCTGTGAAGTAAGAACATAATGATATTCACTGCATGCCTCAGCACTCATTCTACTGCACACATCAAAATGTGTTACTTCCAACAAGTTGCTATCTTCTTCCATCTTACTGAAATGAGGCTTTTCAGTCATCTTGCCCATGTGGTATGATTTGCATATCTCAAGTGATTCAAAATCAAGTGAGTCCGAACGATCCATTTGCATGGAGTTTCTTCATGCATATACACCAATAGACATGGTTCGCATGTCTCAAACTTTTCAAAAACGAGTGAGTCCAAAGATCCATCAACATGGAGCTTCTTCATGCGTTTTATACCATTATGACTTACATGGCAGTGCCACAAGTAAGTGGTACTATCATTACTATCTTATATCTTTTGGCATGAAAATGTGTATCACTACGACCGAGATTCAATAAACCATTCCTTTAGGTGCAAGACCATTGAAGGTATTATTCAAAAATAGAGTAACCATTATTCTCCTTAAATGAATAACCGTATTGCGATAGACATAATCCAATCATGTCTATGCTCAACGCAAACACCAATCTCGGTGGTAGAGGGAGCGTGCGATGCTTGATCATATCAACCTTGGAAACACTTCCAACATATATCGTCAGCTCACCTTTAGCTAGTCTCCTTTTATTCCGTAGCTTTTATTTCGAGTTACTAACACTTAGCAACCGAACCGGTATCCAATACCCTGGTGCTACTAGGAGTACTAGTAAAGTACACATTAACATAATGTATATCCAATATACTTCTATCGACCTTGCCAGCCTTCTCATCTACCAAGTATCTAGGGTAATGCTGCTCCAGTGGTTGTTCCCCTTATTACAGAAGCACTTAGTCTCGGGTTTGGGTTCAACCTTGGGTTTCTTCACTAGAGCAGCAGCTGAATTGCCGTTTCATGAAGTATCCCTTTGTTCCCTTGCCCTTCTTGAAACTAGTGGTTTCACCAACCATCAACAATTGATGCTCCTTCTTGATTTCTACTTTCGCGGTGTCAAACATCATGAATATTTCAAGGATCATCATATCTATCCCTGATATGTTATAGTTAATCACGAAGCTCTAGCAGCTTGATGGCAATGACTTTGGGGAAACATCACTATCTCATCTGGAGGATCAACTCCCACTCGATTCAAGTGATTGTTGTGCTCAGACAATCTGAGCACAAGCTCAACGATTTAGCTTTTCTCCCTTAGTTTGCAGGCTAAGAAAATCGTCGGAGGTCTTATACCTCTTGACGTGGGCACGAGCCTGAAATCCCAATTTTAGCCCTCGAAACATCTCATATGTTCCGCGACGTTTCGAAAACGTCTTTGGTGCCTCTACTTAAACCATTTAATTGAACTATCACGTAGTTATCAAAACGTGTATGTCCGATGTTCGCAACATCGACAAACGACGTTGGGGTTCAGCACACTGAGCGGTGCATTAAGGACATATGCTTTCTACTGATCGCATAATCGCTACTATCAACTTTCAACTATATTTTCTCTAGGAACATATCTAAACAGTGGAACTAAAGCGCGAGCTTACGACATAATTTGCAAAAGGTCTTTTGACTATTTCAGGATAATTAAGTTCATCTTATGAACTCCCACTTAGATAGACATCCCTCTGGTCATCTAAGTGATCACATGATCCGAGTCAACTAGGCCGTGTCCGATCATCACGTGAGACGGACTAGTCATCATCGGTGAACATCTTCATGTTGATCGTATCTACCATACGACTCATGCTCGACCTTTCGGTCTCCATGTTCCGAGGCCATGTCTGCACATGCTAGGCTCGTCAAGTTAACCCTAAGTGTTTTCGCTGTGTAAAACTGTCTTACACCCGTTGTATGTGAACGTAAGAATCCATCACACCCAATCATCACATGGTGCTTAGAAGCGACGAACCGTAGCAACGGTGCACAGTTAGGGGAGAACACTTCTTGAAATTTTGTAAGGGATCATCTTATTTACTACCGTCGTCCTAAGCAAACAAGATGCATAAACATGATAAACATCACATGCAATCAAATAGTGACATGATATGGCCAATATCATTTTTCTCCTTTTGATCTTCATCTTCGGGGCTCCATGATCATCATCGTCACCGGCACGACACCATGATCTCCATCATCATGATCTCCATCATCGTGTCTTCATGAAGTTGTCACGCCAACGACTACTTCTACTTCTATGACTAACGCGTTTAGCAATAAAGTAAAGTAGTTTACATGGCGTTCTTCAATGACACGCAGGTCATACAATAAATAAAGACAACTCCTATGGCTCCTGCCGGTTGTCATACTCATCGACATGCAAGTCGTGAATCCTATTACAAGAACATGATCAATCTCATACATCACATATCATTCATCACATTCTTCTTGGCCATATCACATCACATAGCATACCCTGCAAAAACAAGTTAGACGTCCTCTAATTGTTGTTGCATGTTTTACGTGGCTGCTATGGGTTTCTAGCAAGAACGTTTCTTACCTACGCAAGACCACAACGTGATATGCCAATTGCTACTTACCCTTCATAAGGACCCTTTTCATCGAATCCGTTCCGACTAAAGTGGGAGAGACTGGCACCCGCTAGCCACCTTATGCACCAAGTGCATGTCAATCGGTGGAACCTGTCTCACGTAAGAGTACGTGTAAGGTCGGTCCGGGCCGCTTCATCCCACAATACCGTCGAAACAAGATTGGACTAGTAACGGTAAGCATATTGAACAACATCAACGCCCACAACTACTTTGTGTTCTACTCATGCAAAGAATCTACGCAATAGACCTAGCTCATGATGCCACTGTTGGGGAACGTAGCAGAAATTCAAAATTTTCCTACGTGTCACCAAGATCTATCTATGGAGAGACCAGCAACGAGTAGAAAGAGAGTGCATCTACATACCCTTGTAGATCGCTAAGCGGAAGCGTTCAAGTGAACGGGGTTGATGGAGTCGTACTCGTCGTGATTCAAATCACCGATGATCAAGTGCCGAACGCACGGCACCTCCGCGTTCAACACACATACAGCCCGGTGACGTCTCCCAAGCCTTGATCCAGCAAGGAGAGAGGGAGAGGTTGAGGAAGACTCCATCCAGCAGCAGCACAACGGCGTGGTGGTGGTGGAGGAGCGTGGCAATCCTGCAGGGCTTCGCCAAGCACCGCGGGAGAGGAGGAGTACTTGTGAGAGGGGGAGGGCTGCGCCAGAACTTCGTCTATAGCTCCCATGCGCCTCCCCATTATATATAGGGGTGGAGGGGATGGTTTCTTGCCCTCCAAGTCCATTGGGGCGTTGGCCAAGGTGGGAGGAAAGAAATCTCATTATTTCCTTCCCCACCGATTGTTATCCCCCCTTTTTAGGGATCTTAATCTTATCCCTTCGGGATATGATCTTATTCCTTCTAAGGGGGGATCTTGGTGCGCCTTGACCAGGGGTGTGGGGCCTTGCCCCCACTACCCACGTCCATGTGGGTCCCCCCATGCAGGTGGGCCCCACTCCAGAACCTTCTAGAACCTTCCCAGTACAATACCGAAAAATCCCGAACATTTTCCGGTGGCCAAAATAGGACTTCCCATATATAAATCTTTACCTCCGGACCATTCCGGAACTCCTCGTGACGTCCGGGATCTCATCCGGGACTCCGAAAAACATTCGGTAACCACATACAAACTTCCTTTATAACCCTAGCGTCATCGAACCTTAAGTGTGTAGACCCTACGGGTTCGGGAGACATGTAGACATGACCGAGACGTTCTCCGGTCAATAACCAACAGCGGGATCTGGATACCCATGATGGCTCCCACATGTTCCACGATGATCTCATCGGATGAACCACGATGTCAAGGACTTAATCAATCCCGTATTCAATTCCCTTTGTCTATCGGTATGTTACTTGCCCGAGATTCGATCGTCGGTATCCAATACCTTGTTCAATCTCGTTACCGGCAAGTCACTTTACTCGTTCCGTAACACATCATCCCGTGATCAACTCCTTGGTCACATTGCGCATATGATGATGTCCTACCGAGTGGGCCCACAGATACCTCTCCGTTTACACGGAGTGACAAATCCCAGTCTCGATCCGCATAAAACAATAGATACTTTCGGAGATACCTATAGTGCACCTTTATAGTCACCCAGTTACGTTGTGACGTTTGATACACCCAAAGCACTCCTACAGTATCCAGGAGTTACACGCTCTCATGGTCGAAGGAAGAGATACTTGACATTGGCAAAGCTCTAGCAAATGAACTACACGATCTTTTGTGCTAGTCTTAGGATTGGGTCTTGTCCATCACATCATTCTCCTAATGATGTGATCCCTTTATCAACGACATCCAATGCCCATAGCCAGGAAACCATGACTATCTGTTGATCACAACGAGCTAGTCAACTAGAGGCTCACTAGGGACATATTGTGGTCTATGTATTCACACGTGTATTACGATTTCCGGATAATACAGTTATAGCATGAATAAAAGACAATTATCATGAACAAGGAAATATAATAATAATACTTTTATTATTGCCTCTAGGGCATATTTCCAACAGTAGCCACACTCGGTTCAACTAAAGTTGGAGAAACTGTCACCCGCTAGCCACCTTTGTGCAAAGCACGTCGGGAGAACCGGTCTCGCATAGGCGTACGCGTAATGTCGGTCCGGGCCGCTTCGTCCAACAATACCGCTGAACCAAAGTATGACATGCTGGTAAGCAGTATGACTTATATCGCCCACAACTCACTTGTGTTCTACTCGTGCATATAACATCAACATATAAAACCTAGGCTCGGATGCCACTGTTGGGTTTCGTAGTAATTTCAAAAAATTTCCTACACACATGCAAGATCATGGTGATGCATAGCAACGAGAGGGGGAGAGTGTGATCTACGTACCCTTGTATATCGACAACGGAAGCGTTAACTTGGTTGATGTAGTCGTACGTCTCCACGGCTCGACCGATCAAGCACCGAAACTACGGCACCTCCGAGTTCTAGCACATGTTCAGCTCGATGACGATCCACGGACTCTGATCCAGCAAAGTGTCGGGGAAGAGCTCCGTCAGCACGACGGCGTGGTGACGATCTTGATGTTCTACCGTCGCAGGGCTTCGCCTAAGCACCGCTACAATATTATCGAGGACTATGGTGGAAGGGGGCACCGCACACGGCTAAGAATATGATCACGTGGATCAACTTGTGTCTCTAGGGGTGCCCCGTGCCTCCGTATATAAAGGCTCAAAAGGGGGGGGGGGCTGGCCGGCCAAGAGGTGGCGCGCCAGGAGGAGTCCTACTCCTTCCGGGAGTAGGACTCCCCCCTTTCCTAGTTGGAATAGGATTCACGGAGGGGGGAAAAGAGGAGAGAGAGGAGGAAGGGGGCCGCCCCCCTCTCCTTGTCCTATTCCGACCAAGGGGGGGAGGGGCGCGCGGCCCATCTATGGCCACCTCTCCTCTCTTCCACTAAGGCCCACTAAGGCCCATATACCTTCCGGGGGGTTCCGGTAACCTCCCGGTACTCCGGTAAAATCCCGATTTCACCCGGAACACTTCCGATATCCAAACATAGGCTTCCAATATATCAATCTTTATGTCTCGACCATTTCGAGACTCCTCGTCATGTCCGTGATCACATCCGGGACTCCGAACAAACTTCGGTACATCAAAATGCATAAACTCATAATATAACTATCATCGTAACCTTAAGCGTGCGGACCCTACGGGTTCGAGAACAACGTAGACATGACCGAGACACGTCTCCGGTCAATAACCAATAGCGGAACCTGGATTCTCATATTGGCTCCTACATATTCTACGAAGATCTTTTATCGGTCAGACCGCATAACAACATACGTTGTTCCCTTTGTCATCGGTATGTTACTTGCCCGAGATTCGATCGTCGGTATCCCATACCTAGTTCAATCTCGTTACCGGCAAGTCTCTTTAATCGTTTCGTAATACATCATCCCGCAACTAACTCATTTAGTTGCAATGCTTGCAAGGCTTAAGTGATGTGCATTACCGAGAGGGCCCAGAGATACCTCTCCGACAATCAGAGTGACAAATCCTAATCTCGAAATACACCAACCCAACATGTACCTTTGGAGACACCTGTAGAGCTCCTTTATAATCACCCAGTTACGTTGTGACGTTTGGTAGCACACAAAGTGTTCCTCCGGCAAACGGGAGTTGCATAATCTCATAGTCATAGGAACATGTATAAGTCATGAAGAAAGCAATAGCAACATATTAAACGATCGGGTGCTAAGCTAATGGAATGGGTCATGTCAATCAGATCATTCAACTAATGATGTGATCCCGTTAATCAAATGACAACTCTTTGTCCATGGTTAGGAAACATAACCATCTTTGATTAACGAGCTAGTCAAGTAGAGGCATACTACTGACACTCTGTTTGTCTATGTATTCACACATGTATTATGTTTCCGGTTAATACAATTCTAGCATGAATAATAAACTTTTATCATGATATAAGGAAATAAATAATAACTTTATTATTGCCTCTAGGGCATATTTCCGTCATAATGATCCTTCTTGACATTCACCATGAGGGACTCTCGATTGGAAATCTTGGTAATGTCCATGTACCATTGATGCAATTCATACATTCTCGTTGGGAGCTTCTTGACCTCGTCTGGCTCGACCAAAGGTTGGCCCCGGACATATTTCTATTTTATTTCCTCCTCTCGAAGCGGAGGCATGGGATCGATGTCGACGAGTTGTCCAACAGCGATCTTGAGGATTTCAGCCTGCCTTATATGCTCCTCGGTTATTACCACATCGCCCAGCTCGGGAACGTAAACGGTTTGCCCACAATAATATTGGGCATGCCTACTCTCATGTGTTGTTGGCACAACAAGCGGGGGGATTGATTGCGCCGCCTGTTCTCCCAGTTGGGGAACAATTTTACCGCTCCTTTTGCCAGCTGATTTGCTCGAGCTCGAGCTCGCCTCTTTCTGTAGACGTGCTCGATTTAACTTCCTGAGGTGGCGCTCATAGTCTGTGTCAACAGGCTTGGGAGCTAGTGCTCTAGCCATACGAATGTAGTGGTCAATCTTTTCCTCAGGCACTTTTTCCCTTGGTGGCGGTGGCGATTTCGGTGCAAAATGGGCTTCCACCTCGGCCTTGGATATGGCTGTGTTTTCCTCCTCGGACTTGTCGTAAGGCCTCTGCGGAAGAGGCGCGAGGCTGCTTGGACCATATTGAAATCGCTTGCCTCTGCCTGTACCTTCAGTACTACCTCGACTTGTACCACTACGCACCATAGCTGAGGCGGCTCTCTTCCGTGATTGCTGAGGCGGCGAAGACGCCTAATGTGGCTGAGTTGGAGGAGGAGGGGTGGCCTGAAGCTGTGCCGGACTTGGAGGAGGAGTGGCCTGATGCTTTGCCGGACTTGGAGGAGGAGGAGTGGCCCGAAGCTATGCCGGACTTGGAGAAGGAGTGGCTTCACAAGTTGGTGGACTTGGAGGAGCGGGAGTCTGTTGACTCGGTGGCGGACTTCGACGAGGAGTCGGATGACGCGGTGTCGGTGGCCTTCGAAAGATGATGCAATCCTTTCTCCATAGGATGATACGATGGTTGGCCTCTCCCAGTGTGTGCTCCTCGTCACCTCCGGGAATGTCAAGCTCTAGCCCCGAATATTGGTCCACCACCTCATCAACCAAGACACTAGCATAGCCCGCTAGAATCGGGTTGCAATGGAAGGTTGCCTCGGGGGGATTTGTAAAAGCAACGACGTCCGCCACCTTCATGGATATGTTCTTCATTTTGAAGTGTAGCTCGCAGTTAGTGTTCTCCATGATGTCATCCACTGGGTAGCTATCCAGCAATGCGTCGCCCAGGGCGGAACCCACGCTGCTTCTCGGCATGGATGGGATGGTGCTATCCAATGCTGGATCATCCGCTAGCTGCTGCAGCTGCTGAGACCCCCTTTGCTGGCTAAGTGAGTCGATCTGCTCCTGCTGCCGCTAGAATTTGACTGCCAAGTCCGCGTGCGCTGATTCTAGGCCTTGAAGGCGTTCATAGTCCAGCTTCCTCTTCTTCTCCTCCGCAATCTTCTTTCTCGCACGGGTTCTGTAGTTGGCGTTCTAGTCCGAAAACCCTTCATACCACGGAATAGCGACCTTGCCTCGTGTTCTTCCCGGGTGTTCAGGATTTCCCAGGGCACGCGTAAGCTCGTCGTTCTCTCTATTGGGCTCGAACACCCCCGATCGAGCCTCTTCTATTGCAAAAAGTAGCTTATCTTCGGCTCCGTCCAGACATGCCTTCTTCGAAACTTTGCCTGTCTTCGGGTCCAACTCCCCCCATGCGCATAGAACCAAGTCCTGCACCTAGGGGCCAGCTCAATGTTTCTGGAGTGATACCTGCATCCTCCATATCTTTCTCATGCTTATCCCACTTAGGCATTCCCACCGCATAGCCACCTGGCCCTAGCTTATGGAACTTATCCTTTTTTGCGGCATTGGCCTTGTTTATTCTCGACCGTTCCTTAGATAATTCTGATTCCTTGAATTTCATGAAATCGTCCCAATGAGCACTTTGCTTATCTAGTGTTCCCTTGAATACCGGAGTCTTCTTTCCTCCCTTGACGTACTGGTCCCATACACGATTCTTGTGGTTTTTGAATGTAACTGCCATCTTCCTAAGAGCAGCGTCCTTGACTTTCTCCACATCTGCACCTGTGAAATGATCTGGTAGGGTGAAATGTTCCATGAGCGTTTCCCAAAGCAGAAGTTTTTGTTTGTCGTTGACAAAAGTAAGATCTGGACGTGGCTTTGCTGGCTCTCTCCATTCTTGAAGGGAGATCGGGAGTTGGTCCTTCACAAGAACTCCGCACTGACGACTGAACTTGTCCGCAATCTTCTTAGGCGCTAATGGTTCGCCATTAGGTTTGATGGCCTCGATATTGTACTTTACGCCCTCCTTCAACTTTTTGTTCGGGCCTCGTACTGTCCTGCTGTTGGGGAACGTAGTAATTTCAAAAAATTTCCTACGCACACGCAAGATCATGGTGATGCATAACAACGAGAGGGGAGAGTGTGATCTACGTACCCTTGTAGACCGACAATGGAAGCGTTAGCACAACGCGGTTGATGTAGTCGTACGTCTTCACGGCCCGACCGATCAAGCACCGAAACTACGACACCTCCGAGTTTTAGCACACGCTCAGCTCGATGACGATCCCCGGACTCCGATCCAGCAAAGTGTCGGGGAAGAGTTTCGTCAGCACGACGGCATGGTGACGATCTTGATGTACTACCGTCGCAAGGCTTCACCTAAGCACCGCTACAATATTATCGAGGATTATGCTGGAAGGGGGCACCACACACGGCTAAGAATATGATCACATGGATCAACTTGTGTGTCTAGGGGTGCCCCCTGCCCCCGTATATAAAGGAGCAAGGGGAGGAGGCCGGCCGGCCCCTATTGGCGCGCCAGGAGGAGTCCTCCTCCTAGTAGGAGTAGGACTCCTACTAGGAGGGGGAAGGAAGTGGGGAGGGAGAAGGAAAGGGGGGCGCCGCCCCCCTCTCCTAGTCCAATTCGGACCAGGGGGGAGGAGGCGCGCGGCCCACCCTGGCTGCCCTTCTCTCTCTCCACTAAGGCCCATATGGCCCATTACTTCTCCCGGTAGGGTTCCGGTAACCCTCCGGCTCTCCGGTTTTCTCCGAAATCACCCGGAACACTTCCGGTGTCCGAATATAGCCGTCCAATATATCAATCTTTATGTCTCGACCATTTCAAGACTCCTCGTTATGTCCGTGATCACATCCGGGACTCCGAACTAACTTCGGTACATCAAAACTCATAAACTCATAATATAACTGTCATCGAAACTTTAAGCGTGCGAACCCTACAGGTTCGAGAACAATGTAGACATGACCGAGACACGTCGTCGGTCAATAACCAATAGCGGAACCTGGATGCTCATATTGGCTCCTACATATTCTACGAAGATCTTTATCGGTCAGACCGCATAACAACATACGTTGTTCCCTTTGTCATCAGTATTTTACTTGTCCGAGATTCGATCATCGGTATCTCAATACCTAGTTCAATCTCGTTACAGGCAAGTCTCTTTACTCGTTTCGTAATACATCATCTCGCAACTAACTCATTAGTTGCAATGCTTGCAAGGCTTATGTGATGTGCATTACCGAGAGGGCCCAGAGATACCTCTCCGACAATCAGAGTGACAAATCCTAATCTCGAAATACGCCAACCCAACATTTACCTTTGGAGACACCTGTAGATCTCCTTTATAATCACCTAGTTACATTGTGACGTTTGGTAGAACACAAAGTGTTCCTCCAGCAAACGGGAGTTGCATAATCTCATAGTCATAGGAACATGTATAAGTCAAGAAGAAAGCAATAGCAACATACTAAACGATCGGGTGCTAAGCTAATGGAATGGGTCATGTCAATCACATCATTCTCCTAATAATGTGATCCCGTTAATCAAATGACAACACATGTCTATGGTTAGGAAACATAACCATCTTTGATTAACGAGCTAGTCAAGTAGAGGCATACTAGTGACGTTTAGTTTGTCTATGTATTCACACAAGTATTATGTTTCCGGATAATACAATTCTAGCATGAATAATAAACATTTGTCATGATATAAGGAAATAAACTAATGACATTATTATTGCCTCTAGGGCATATTTCCTTCAGTCTCCCACTTGCACTAGAGTCAATAATCTAGATTACACAGTAATGATTCTAACACCCATGGAGCTTTGGTGCTGATCATGTTTTTCTCGTGGAAGAGGCTTAGTCAATGGGTCTGCAACATTTAGATCCGTATGTATCTTGAAAATCTCTATGTCTCCCACCTGGACTAGATCCCGGATGGAATTGAAGCGTCTCTTGATGTGCTTGCTTCTCTTGTGAAATCTGGATTCCTTTGCCAAGGCAATTGCACCAGTATTGTCACAAAAGATTTTCATTGTACCCGATGCACTAGGTATGACACCTAGATCGGATATGAACTCCTTCATCCAGACTCCTTCGTTTGCTGCTTCCGAAGCAGCTATGTACTCTGCTTCACATGTAGATCCCGCCACAACACTTTGTTTAGAACTGCACCAACTGACAGCTCCACCGTTTAATGTAAACACGTATCCGGTTTGCGATTTAGAATCGTCCGGATCATTGTCAAAGCTGGCATCAACGTAACCATTTACAATGAGCTCTTTGTCACCTCCATATATGAGAAACATATCCTTAGTCCTTTTCAGGTATTTCAGGATGTTCTTGACCGCTGTCCAGTGATCCACTCCTAGATTACTTTGGTACCTGCCTGCTAGACTTATAGCAAGACACACATCAGGTCTGGTACACGGCATTGCATACATGATAGAGCCTATGGCTGAAGCATAGGGAACATCTTTCATTTTCTCTCTATCTTCTGCATTGGTCGGGCATTGAGTCTTACTCAATTTCACACCTTGTAACACATGCAAGAATCCTTTCTTTGCTTGATCCATTTTGAACTTTTTCAAAACTTTTTCAAGGTATGTGCGTTGTGAAAGTCCAATTAAGCGTCTTGATCTGTCTCTATAGATCTTAATGCCTAATATGTAAGCAGCTTCACCGAGGTCTTTCATTGAAAAACTCTTATTCAAGTATCCCTTTATGCTATCCAGAAATTCTATATCATTTCCGATTAGTAATATGTCATCTACATATAATATCAGAAATGCTACAGAGCTCCCACTCACTTTCTTGTAAATATAGGCTTCTCCAAAAGTCTGTACAAAACCAAATGCTTTGATCACACTATCAAAGCGTTTATTCCAACTCCGAGAGGCTTGCACCAATCCATAAATGGATCGCTGGAGCTTGCACACTTTGTTAGCTCCCTTTGGATCGACAAAACCTTCCGGTTGCATCATATACAACTCTTCTTGCATAAATCCATTCAAGAATGCAGTTTTGACATCCATCTGCCAAATTTCATAATCATAAAATGCGGCAATTGCTAACATGATTCGGACAGACTTAAGCATCGCTACGGGTGAAAAGGTCTCATCGTAGTCAATCCCTTGAACTTGTCAAAAACCTTTTGCGACAAGTCGAGCTTTGTAGACAGTAACATTACTGTGAGTCTTAGTCTTCTTCTTAAAGATCCATTTATTCTCAATTGCTTGCCGATCATTGGGCAAGTCAACCAAAGTCCATACTTTGTTCTCATACATGGATCCCATCTCAGATTTCATGGCTTCAAGCCATTTTGCGGAATCTGGGCTCACCATCGCTTCTCCATAGTTCTTAGGTTCATCATGATCTAGTAGCATGACTTCCAGAACAGGATTACCGTACCACTCTGGTGCGGATCTTACTCTGGTGGATCTACGAGGTTCAGTAGTATCTTGTTCTGAAGCTTCATGATCATCATCATTAGCTTCCTCAATAATTGGTGTAGGTGTCACAAAAACTGGTTTCTGTGATGTACTACTTTCCAATAAGGGAGCAGGTACAGTTACCTCATCAAGTTCTACTTTCCTCCCACTCACTTCTTTCGAAAGAAACTCCTTCTCTAGAAAGTTTCTGAATTTAGCAACAAAAGTTTTGCCTTCGGATCTGTGATAGAAGGTGTATCCAATAGTTTCCTTTGGATATCCTATGAAGACACATTTCTCCGATTTGGGTTCGAGCTTATCAGGTTGAAGCTTTTTTACATAAGCATCGCAACCCCAAACTTTCAGAAATGACAACTTTGGTTTCTTGCCAAACCATAGTTCATAAGGCGTCGTCTCAACGGATTTTGATGGTGCCCTATTTAACGTGAATGCGGCCGTCTCTAGAGCATAACCCCAAAACGATAGCGGTAAATCAGTAAGAGACATCATAGATTGCACCATATCTAGTAAAGTATGATTACGATGTTCGGACACACCATTACGCTGTGGTGTTCCGGGTGGCGTGAGTTGCGAAACTATTCCGCATTGTTTCAAATGTACACCAAACTCGTAACTCAAATATTCTCCTCCACGATCAGATCGCATGAATTTTATTTTCTTGTTATGATGATTTTCAACTTCACTCTGAAATTCTTTGAACTTTTCAAATGTTTCAGACTTATGTTTCATTAAGTAGATATACCCATATCTGCTTAAGTCATCTATGAAGGTGAGAAAATAACGATATCCGCCACGAGCCTCAACATTCATCGGACCACATACATCTATATGTATGACTTCCAACAAATCTGTTGCTCTCTCCATAGTACCGGAGAACGGTGTTTTTGTCATCTTACCCATAAGGCACGGTTCGCAAGTACCAAGTGATTCATAATCAAGTGGTTCCAAAAGCCCTTCAGTATGGAGTTTCTTCATGCGCTTTACACCGATATGACCCAAACGACAGTGCCACAAATAAGTTGCACTATCATTATCAACTCTGCATCTTTTGGCTTCAACATTATGAATATGTGTGGCACTACTATCGAGATTTAATAAGAATAGACCACTCTTTAAGGGTGCATGACCATAAAAGATATTACTCATATAAATAGAACAACCATCATTCTCTGATTTAAATGAATAACCGTCTCGCATCAAACAAGATCCAGATATAATGTTCATGCTTAACGCTGGCACCAAATAACAATTATTTAGGTCTGATACTAATCCCGAAGGTAGATGTAGAGGTAGTGTGCCGACCGCGATCACATCGACTTTGGAACCATTTCCCATGCGCATCGTCACCTCGTCCTTAGCCAATCTTCGCTTAATCCGTAGTCCCTGTTTCGAATTGCAAATGTTAGCAACAGAACCAGTATCAAATACCCAGGTGCTACTGCGAGCATTAGTAAGGTACACATCAATAACATGTATATCACATATACCTTTGTTCACCTTGCCATCCTTCTTATCCGCCAAATACTTGGGGCAGTTCCGCTTCCAGTGACCAGTCTGCTTGTAGTAGAAGGACTCAGTTTTAGGCTTAGGTCCAGGTTTGGGTTTCTTCTCTTGAGTAGCAACTTGCTTGCTGTTCTTTTTGAAGTTCCCCTTCTTCTTTCCTTTGCCCTTTTTCTTGAAACTAGTGGTCTTGTTGACCATCAACACTTGATGCTCCTTCTTGATTTCTACCTCCGCAGCTTTCAACATTGCGAAGAGCTCGGGAATAGTCTTATTCATCCCTTGCATATTATAGTTCATCACGAAGCTCTTGTAGCTTGGTGGCAGTGATTGGAGAATTCTGTCAATGACGCAATCATCTGGAAGATTAACTCCCAATTGAATCAAGTGATTATTATACCCAGACATTTTGAGTATATGCTCACCGACAGAACAGTTCTCCTCCATCTTGCAGCTATAGAACTTATTGGAGACTTCATATCTCTCAATACGGGCATTTGCTTGAAATATTAACTTCAACTCCTGGAACATCTCATATGCTTCATGACGTTCAAAACGTCGTTGAAGTCCCGATTCTAAGCCGTAAAGCATGGCACACTGAACTATCGAGTAGTCATCAGCTTTGCTCTGCCAGATGTTCATAACATCTGGTGTTGCTCCAATAGCAGGCCTGGCACCCAGCAGTGCTTCGAGGACGTAATTCTTCTAAGCAGCAATGAGGATAATCCTCAAGTTACGGACCCAGTCCGTGTAATTGCTACCATCATCTTTCAACTTTGCTTTCTCAAGGAACGCATTAAAATTCAACGGAACAACAACACAGGCCATCTATCTACAATCAAACATAAACAAGCAAGATACTATCAGGTACTAAGTTCATGATAAATTTAGGTTCAATTAATCATATTACTAAAGAACTCCCACTTAGATAGACATCCCTCTAATCCTCTAAGTGATTACGTGATCCAAATCAACTAAACCATGTCCGATCATCACGTGAGATGGAGTAGTTTCATTGGTGAACATCGCTATGTTGATCATATCTACTATATGATTCATGCTCGACCTTTCGGTCTCCGTGTTCTGAGGCCATATCTGTATATGCTTGGCTCGTCAAGTATAACCTGAGTATTCTGCATGTGCAACTGTTTTGCACCCATTGTATTTGAACGTAGAGCCTATCACACCCGATCATCACGTGGTGTCTCAGCACGAAGAACTTTCACAACGGTGCATACTCAGGGAGAACACTTCTTGATAATTAGTGAGAGATCATCTTAAAATGCTACTGTCAATCAAAGCAAGATAAGATGCATAAAAGATAAACATCACATGCAATCAATATAAGTGATATGATATGGCCATCATCACCTTGTGCTTGTGATCTCCATCTTCGAAGCACCGTCGTGATCACCATCGTCACCGGCGCGACACCTTGATCACCATCATAGCATCGTTGTCGTCTCGCCAATCTTATGCTTCCACGACTATCGCTACCGCTTAGTGATAAAGTAAAGCATTACAGCGCAATTGCATTGCATACAATAAAGCGACAATCATATGGCTCCTGCCAGTTGCCGATAACTTGGTTACAAAACATGATTATCTCATACAATAAAATTTAGCATCATGTCTTGACCACATCACATCACAACATTCCCTGCAAAAACAAGTTAGACGTCCTCTACTTTGTTGTTGCAAGTTTTACGTGGCTGCTACGGGCTTAAGCAAGAGCCAATCTTACCTATGCATCAAAACCACAACGATAGTTTGTCAAGTTGGTGATGTTTTAACCTTCGCAAGGACCGGGCGTAGCCACACTCGGTTCAACTAAAGTTGGAGAAACTGTCACCCGCTAGCCACCTTTGTGCAAAGCACGTCGGGAGAACCGGTCTCGCGTAAGCGTACGCGTAATGTCGGTCCAGGCCGCTTCGTCCAACAATACCGCCGAACCAAAGTATGACATGCTGGTAAGCAGTATGACTTATATAGCCCACAACTCTCTTGTGTTCTACTCGTGCATATAACATTAACACATAAAACCTAGGCTCTGATACCACTGTTGGGGAACGTAGTAATTTCAAAAAAATTCCTATGCACACGCAAGATCATGGTAATGCATAGCAACAAGAGGGGAGAGTGTGATCTACATACCCTTGTAGACCGATAGCGGAAGCGTTAGCACAACGCGGTTGATGTAGTCGTACGTCTTCACGGCCCGACCGATCAAGCACCGAAACTACAGCACCTCCGAGTTTTAGCACACGTTCAGCTCGATGACGACCCCCGGACTCCGATCCAACAAAGTGTCGGGGAAGAGTTTCGTCAGCACGGCGGCGTGCTGACGATCTTGATGTACTACCATCGTAGGGCTTCGCCTAAGCACCGCTACAATATTATCGAGGATTATGGTGGAAGGGGGCACCGCACACGGCTAAGAATATGATCACGTGGATCAACTTGTGTGTCTAGGGGTGCCCCCTGCCCCCGTATATAAAGGAGCAAGGGGAGGAGGCCGGCCGGCCCCTATTGGCGCGCCAGGAGGAGTCCTCCTCCTAGTAGGAGTAGGACTCCTACTAGGAGGGGGAAGGAAGTGGGGAGGGAGAAGGAAAGGGGGGCGCCGCCCCCCTCTCCTAGTCCAATTCGGACCATGGGGGGAGGAGGCGCACGGCCCACCCTGGCTTCCCTTCTCTCTCTCCACTAAGGCCCATATGGCCCATTACTTCTCCCGGTAGGGTTCCGGTAACCCTCCGGCTCTCCGGTTTTCTCTGAAATCACCCGGAACACTTCCGGTGTCCGAATATAGCCGTCCAATATATCAATCTTTATGTCTCGACCATTTCAAGACTCCTCGTTATGTCCGTGATCACATCCGGGACTCCGAACTAACTTCGGTACATCAAAACTCATAAACTCATAATATAACTGTCATCGAAACTTTAAGTGTGCGGACCCTACGGGTTCGAGAACAATGTAGACATGACCGAGACACGTCTCCGGTCAATAACCAATAGCGGAACCTGGATGCTCATATTGGCTCCTACATATTCTACGAAGATCTTTATCGGTCAGACCGCATAACAACATACGTTGTTCCCTTTGTCATCGGTATTTTACTTGTCCGAGATTCGATCATCGGTATCTCAATACCTAGTTCAATCTCGTTACCGGCAAGTCTCTTTACTCGTTTCGTAATACATCATCTCGCAACTAACTCATTAGTTGCAATGCTTGCAAGCCTTATGTGATGTGCATTACCGAGAGGGCCCAGAGATACCTCTCCGACAATCGGAGTGACAAATCCTAATCTCGAAATACGCCAACCCAACATTTACCTTTGGAGACACCTGTAGAGCTCCTTTATAATCACCTAGTTACGTTGTGACGTTTGGTAGAACACAAAGTGTTCCTCCGGCAAACGGGAGTTGCATAATCTCATAGTCATAGGAACATGTATAAGTCATGAAGAAAGCAATAGCAACATATTAAACGATCGGGTGCTAAGCTAATGGAATGGGTCATGTCAATCACATCATTCTCCTAATAATGTGATCCCGTTAATCAAATGACAACACATGTCTATGGTTAGGAAACATAACCATCTTTGATTAACGAGCTAGTCATGTAGAGGCATACTAGTGACGTTTAGTTTGTCTATGTATTCACACAAGTATTATGTTTCCGGATAATACAATTCTAGCATGAATAATAAACAGTTATCATGATATAAGGAAATAAAATAATGACATTATTATTGCCTCTAGGGCATATTTCCTTCACCTGCTGCCTGAAGATTTGCCCGATCCGGATGGCTGAAAGAAGAAAGATCAATTCGTTAATATATATCTTCAAGTCATTTAAAACATGTGATGATCACCAGATGCCTGCTTATATAAATATACCTCGCCGGTCTTTGTTGTTTCAAGATCAACATTTTCTTCATCATATTCATAGTTCATGACTTCATCAATTCGGTCATCGTGATCGAATATCATATCACCCTCCCCGGTGTTGTTTAGATATTCGGAGCCGTCATAATGTTCTTCATTCTGATCATCATCTGGCCAGCGAGGATTGCCTATGATATTGAACAGTGCCTCTTGTCCCTCTCTGCCGGTATTGTCTACCATAGGTTTTATTTAACTAATCCAAAAGAAATATATTCAAATTACAATGCATGGATGCAATCAATTAATAAGGAAAAGCTGAATCAATCATAGTACATAATAAGCATCATCGAATATAATCTCAAATGCGTCGTCTCGAATAATAGATACAATCTCGAATACATCGTCTCGAATAATATAAATCATCTCGAATATTATATATCGAATACATCACTAGCTAGCTAGCTAGCTAGCTAATAAAGATCGAATACTAGAGAGTAATCTAGGCGGTGGACAACCAAAGTGAAGGAACCATCACTGGATCATAGCTCGGGTGATCTCCCCAAAGAACCTGCCAGGTATTGGAGAACCTGACGTCCATAGCAGCCATGTAGCGATGGATGTGCTCGTCCTCCTCCCTGACACGGCGACGTACCACCTCCAGCAGGGCCGGCTCCCTCCGCACCGAAAGTGGCCCACGCGAATGCCACCAAAGGAGATGAGGGTCGACGACGGGACCCGGGGCCGGGTTCCTCACCAAGCGCCGTGCCCCTGAAGGTAGCACCTCCCAGTGCCAGCCCGGTGGAGCCCAATCCCGTACATGGGTCCTCTGAAGTAGGACGTCGTCGCGAACGGGTCGACGGCGAGGATGCGGGCCAGGCATCGTCGACAACAAATACTATATGCAAATGTAACACTAATTATGCTATCATTACATATGTCAAAATTCTATATGCTATTTCATACTAATTAAGCATCTAACACTAAAAACAGAAAAACAACATTATATAAAAAATTCCATACTAATTAAACACTAATTATATCCATCTAACATGCATTCATACATATATACTAGTGAAAAAATAATAATCTAAAAAATCTAAACTAATTAAACATACAAAATACGTATATACTAATTAACTTAAGGAAATGTGTGTGTGTGTTCATCATGCTTGTGTGTGTGTGTATGGGCTCGGGGAGGGGCGGTGCCCATGGTGGCCGCCGGGGGCGAGGGAGAGGGGTTAGAGGGGGAGAGCTCACAGCGAGGCGACGGCCGGGGGCGGCGACGGGCCGGGGC